>NC_090077.1:1690869-1943369 GCF_038355195.1 Osmerus mordax | reverse complement strand
AGAAGAGAGAGAGACAGGAAGAGGGAGAGAGAGAAAACTGAGAGAGAAAGAGAGAGAGAAAGAGAGAGAGAAAAAGAGAGAGAGAAAGAGAGAGAGATGGTGAGGTCCAAGGCTAGAATGAGTTGTTTACTTCTATTCTTTCTGCAGGTGACGGACAGCAGACTCCCCTCCCCTTCCTGGACAAGAACTCCAATCAGGATGCCTGCCCTGCCTCGAGCCAGGAGGTCGACGCCCTCAACAACCTCAACAGCCCCGCCCCTTGTCAGAACAGATTTGGACGGGACCAGAACCTCAACCTGACCCTGAGCTCCAGAGTCAATCCCATGGAGGGGCTCTCGCTGCCCTCCCCCCCCCAGCCGCAAGCGCCTCGCCCCCCCTCGCTGTCTGTCCTTTCGTCCCTGACCAGACCGGACCCTTCGGAGGTGGACGACCAGGCCCCCGTGACTCCTGACTCCAGCCCTGACCCCAAGCCGAACCATGACCTCGCCATCGACCCTGACCTCCTCAACGGAAACCTGACCTCCGAGTCCTCGACGTCCAGCGCTGAGACTCCGTCTCACCCCGAGGGACCTGACGACTCGGAGAACCAATCGCCTCAGAGGAGCGGCGGAAGCAGCATCATCACGTGAGTACCGAGCACAGAGATCCAGTCACACACACACACACACACACACTGAGAAACATTTGAATTCTGGTTTTGCATTGAGGCGGAACTGTGATTGCTCTGAGAGCATCCTGTCAAACCCTTGTTTCTACTTACACACTAACCCCCGCCCTCCCCCCTCCCTCTCCCTCGGTCTGCACCTGCTCACCTCAGCTCGCACTCCACACACAGTGTGACCTTGTCTCTTCCTCCTCCCTCAATCAACCCTGTCCTGCTGTGTCCCCCTCCTCCTCCCTCCTTCTCTCCCTCCTCTTCCTCCTCTTCCTCTCCCCTGTGTGCCTTCAGGACTGCTGAGCAAGTCCGTTTCCTCTGTGTGCTGTTGTAAGTACAGTAGAGCTATATGTGTGTGTGTGTGTGTGTGTGTGCAAGCGCCTGTGTGTTTCCTCCCTGGCTGGTGTCCCCTCCCCACATCAGTTCCATGTGTCTCAGCAAGGTTTGACAGTCAGTTCCAAAACCTGTTACATCATCCTCAACCTGACCCCAATATCCCTCCTTCTGACCTCATCAGGGAGGAAGGGAAGAGAAAGCTGAAAGGAGAGAGAGAAAATATATTTTCACTTCATGTCGTTTTTTAATTTGCCACACAAACACCCACTTTCACATGAATCCCATTTCTCTGTCTTCCCTGCCCAGTATTCTCAGCGGGCATACAGTCCAGTCTCCTACATAACACAAACATCATAACATTATCCCAGAGAACTCAAGCCCCATCCTTCTCTGGCTCCAATGTCTGTGTTTATCCCGCCCACTTCCAGCATGACAAAGGGACAAGGATAATTAGCCAACAGGTAACACCTGTGCCAGTTAGACCCAAACCTGGCTTTGTACCAGGAGCCCCTCCCACCTTCTCTCCCCTGCAGCTGAGCCCTCAGCATACCCCACCAGCACGCATTCATACCAGCTCATTCTCAATCAGCCTCTTTTTATAGGATTGTGTAACGGCAGCAATGTGTTTCATTGATCTCCTTTCTGCTGTAACTCTGCCATTTGTCCGAGTCTCCGAGCTCACAGCCGCACTCGGCAACACAATGAGGTGCGACCAGTCGCTTTCCCTCCTGTCGCATTTACACACTCTTTCACTCAGTCTGCACTGGGCTGTTCTGCTCCCTATGGAATACTGCCAAGACGCGCGCACACACACACACACACACTCACACACGACTGATCAGCTATGAGCTGGTTGTTGTTGCTGTCGTGGTTGTTGACCTTCCTCTTCCTCGTCAACAGGAACTCCTGTAAAGTGAACAGGAACCCGGCTGTGAAGCAGGACGTCAGTGGAAAGGTAAGAGATCACACTGTTTCTTAGTGCAGCAGAGAATTTTTCTTTGACTCGGAGACCCACTGAAGACTGTTTTCGGTGTGTGTGTGTGTGTGTGTAGGAGGGGGATCTTCGTGAGGGCCACGCCACAGATGAAGAGAAGCTGGCAAGCAGTGTTGGTGTCAGAGCAGACAAAGACCAGAGCAGTAAGACTATTTACTCTCTGTACTTTCTGTGTCTTCTCAGAGTACTTTCTGGGTACTTTCGAAATACTCTCTAGGCACTGTCTGTGTACCTTCTCCATACTGTGTACTTTATACATACTTGATCCATGTATTTACTCTATATGCTTCACATACACTCTGTGGGTACGCCACACTTTCTCCATCCAGTAATTACTCTCTCTGTCTTCTCTATGCAGTATAAGGGCTTATTGAGTTGAATTCACGTGCACTTCAAATGCAGCCTGGTACCCAGGGAGAGTCTGTCCCCAGAGAGGGACAGTGTGTGTGGCTCAGATACAGTAGCTAATTGTTCAACTGTACTTTTCCCTGAGGCTAATCAATCAGCCATCCTCCATCAATGTCAAACTGGGGAAAAAAAGGTCATCTTTGTTTTTTGCACACGCCTGCACGAACACAAACACAGCGATCAATGATCCACTACTCCGCCCAGAGTCGGGGCTTGGTGTGAGTAACTGTGGTGAGGCAGACACAGGGAAGGGGACGGGAGGCAGCTGGGTTGTGTGCTGGCAGGACTCAGATCAGGACCAGGGCTGTGGGGAGCCCCTGCTGTGTTGGGGTGGCTGTCTGAGCAGGGTATATTGATGAGAGCAGACAGACATTACTACTGCAGATCTATGATGCCGTTGGGCAGCAGGAGAAACAGCTGTAGCTCCACTCCTCATTTGACCTCTCCCTCTAGACCTCAGAGCTGGGGTTGGGGAGAGGGTTCACGTTGGGGTTGGGAATAGCATCACGACATGTGTAGATTACAGTATATACACACACTGCCCCCTGGTGGCCATTTGTCTCATCAGACGTAAACTTGGAGAACTAACTGTTCAGTAATAATAATGTTCAGTAATAATAATGTCATGTATTAATTTTGTTATCCAAAGCAATGACCGGGGGTAATTTGAACCTTTGACCTCTTGTAGTCAATTGCTCTATCCCTGAGCTATACCTATGCCTTGAAGCTGCAAGTGGAACACTCATGTCATCTAAGAATTTAGATATATTTACAGTAACAATATAATAAAATAGAATATCTTGTGTTTTACTGTCAATCTCTCTTACAGATCCAGAGAGTTGTGTGTCACCCAAAGCAGAAGAGGCAGAATGTTGTTCCATGGTGAGTATGCAATCTCTCACCTCACCTCTTGGTGGCGTTAAATAACTTCTCCAATGCCCTTTTTGACAGATGTAGTTTGCTTGTCCGTGCCACAGATAAGTGGTCAGTGTGTGTGGTGTAATATGCCAGTGGGGCATTTCTTTAGGTGACAAAGGGATTAGGGTTATAATCCAGGAGATTAGATCATGACTAGCAATGCTTATAATCCCAGGAAGGGCAAGAGGAGATGGCTGGGGGAGGGGGCATAGGAGGGATATTAACAGCATGAGCAAAGAGAGAGAGATTAATAGAGGGGGAGGGGGTTTGAAAGAGGGATGTGAAAGAAAAAAAAACACAATTTGAAGACCCTAAGCATCACTCCCTCGAAGCTCAATGTTGGATTGCGTTCGAGTGATGTACTAATGTGGTGTCTTGTTTCCTCTGCTGTTCTCTCACTCACCCCACCCTGATAAGTATGAGGAACCCTGCAAACTGAAGAATGCCAGTCTGTCAGGAAGTGACACGCCAAAGACAGGAAGTCAGGTCTTAGACTCCATCTGCATCAGCGAGGCTGAGAAAACAGCCGTTCTCACCCTCATCAGAGAGGAGGTACTGAAAAACGCACACACGCACACACACACACACACACACACAAAGAGCTCTGTTCATCACAGATGTCTCTTCTCAGATCATCACCAAGGAGGTCGAGGCCAGTGACTGGAGGAGGAAGCATGAGGAGAGCAGGCAGGAAGTCCATGAGATGAGGTACCTGGGAATGTTCTAGAACAACGTTGTGTTCTCCCAAACACACGTGGTCGGTGTTTCAGACCGCTAGATTTGTATAAACGAATACAATGAACGATGTGTGTGTTGAGCTGGACGGTCTGAGCTAATCTCTGGACGTCCTCCTCTTTCTACAGGAAGATAGTGGCAGAGTATGAGAAGACCATCGCTCAGATGATCGGTGAGTGCTGATGTTTCTCACAGTGGGTAGGTTTCCCCCTTGGCTTTTTCAGACATCCTACAGATGATAACTCTAACTCTCTCTCTCTGTCATTTTGTCTTTCTCTCCATCTCCCTCACTCCCTTTCTCACTCTTCCACATTACCTCTCTCTCTCTTTCCCTCTCTCTCTGTCTCTTTCCCTCTCTCTTCCTCTCTCTTTCTCTCTCTCTCTGTCTTTCTTTGTCTCTCCCTCTCTTTCAGAGGACGAGCAGCGTAACAGCATGAGCCACCAGAAGTCCCTTCAGAGTGTGATCATGGAGAAGGACTCGGCGCTGGGGGACCTGAACTCTGTAGAGCGCTCTCTGTCCGACATGTTCCGTCGCTACGAGAACATGAAGAGCACCCTGGAGGGGTTCAAGAAGGTGTGCGGGGTCAGGGCTCAAAGGGCATCAGTGGTCACAGTGGTACAGAAAAAAGCGTTGCATTTAGTTGTGTTTTTGTTGCGCTGGATGCTGAGTCGTCTTGTGGGCCGTCTCATTACAGAATGAGGAAGTGTTGAAGAAGTGTGCGCAGGAATACTTGGCCAGGGTCAAGCAGGAGGAGCAGAGATACCAGACCCTCAAACTCCATGCCGAGGAGAAACTAGACAAGTAAGACCAGTAGGAACCACACAAAAACTCTCTTCTCTCTGAAACGCTCTAAACCACTCCACGGTGGGACGGTTGATGGAAACTCTCTCACGCTGGCCCTCTCCCTGCGCCTCTTCCTTCCTGTCTGTCAGGGCCAATGAGGAGATAGCCCAGGTGCGTGGGAAGGCGAGCTCAGAGAGCGTGGCTCTGACGGCCAGTCTGAGGAAGGAGCAGATGAAGGTGGACTCCCTGGAGAGAGCCTTGCAGCAGAAGGTCAGACACCAACACCGACATCACAGCCTGACTACACACAGCATGCTACATACACCGCTAACTAACAAAACGTACGACGTATTAGTCTAAATGCTAACTCTAACACTCTATCTTGTATGAAATGTGCTGTATAAATAAAGTCTTATTATATGCTAAGTGTAATGTTACTGCACTCTACACAACATGCTAATCCCGACACTACAGTACATGCTAACTCAAAGTCGGGGAGTCAGGTGGCTGAGCGGTTAGAGAATCGGGCTAGTAACCAGAAGGTCGCTGGTTCGACTCCCGGCCATGCCACATGACGTTGTGTCCTTGGGCAAGGCACTTCACCCTACTTGCCTCGGGGGAATGTCCCTGTACTTACTGTAAGTCGCTCTGGATAAGAGCGTCTGCTAAATGACTAAATGTAAATGTAATGTAAGTCCTCAAGCTGTGTGCCGGAAAGGGATCTCCTAATTGTCCCCCACTGTCATCCTGTCATCGCTCCACAGAATCAGGAGATCGAGGAGCTCACTAAGATCTGTGACGAGCTCATCGCCAAGATGGGAACATCCGACTGAGGGATTCCATGAATTCCCCAATCAACCAATCCGAACCCTTTTAGCCTTGCCAACAGCCTATAGCGTTCCGCTCTGCATGCATCCAGCCAATGAGCAGCTCTGCAACCCTGCTGTGAGCCCACCCTCAGGATGTTGCTGCTTAACTGGTACACCCTATGAACACATCCTATAGAGTGCACCTTATCCACATGCACCAGATATTGCACTAAATATTTAATTTAAAACAAGGTCTATGTTACATGTGGATCCTCCTCCTTCACTTCAGGAACCTATTGCAGCTTCGCACACAAAAAAAAATATGTCTTGGTAAAATACTGTATATCTTCAGTGTAAATAAAGTTGTTATATTCACAACCCCTGCAAATGTCTCCTCCCACAGTATAAACACAATTCTAGTAACCCCCTTGACTGTAGCTGTCATGGCTTTGCATACAAGTGCTTAAATAAATGTAACTGACAATGATTTTATCTGTACAAAAACCTTCTCCACACCTGCCATAATATCACAGTAATTTACTGCACTGGGATGTATGGATGAATTGGGGTCAGATTGGTGGGGTGGGCGTGGCATGGGCAAGGTCAGGGTGCTTTGTCGCTGAGAGAAGGGAGGAGGTTCTCAAGGAAATACTGTGGATAGCTTTTACTAACCTGCGAGGCCTTGTGCTGTTGTTATAAACTGTGTTCCGTCCTTCCCTGATACTGGTTTACTGTGAAACCAGAATTGCTTCTGTACGCGTTTTGGGATTTGCACATGACTTTTAAACTTTGCCGGTTGTAGACATCATTCACCAATGTAGTGAAATATAATCACCAACTGGAGGTTGAGACAAAAACAATTTTTTGCGTGAATGTGTTCGAAGAAATGTTATTTGGAAGAATGTTTTCGCTCTCTGGATCTTTAAACAGGCTGATCCTTTTACCATTTGAAACATACCTTTTAGTTATTGTTTAAGACAAGCTGGTCTGTGATAATCCACTTTGTTACATGCCAACTGTAAAGTTCAGCTAGGTGAACTAATGCCATGCCTGTTCATCCTTCCAGACAATGTCACGTACCATCCTATTAGCTCCAGCAACAATGATCATGTTTATATTAGAAAATGTATAGTTTATCATTCTGTGACCTTTTCTACAAAGATGATTTGTATCTGTACTGCAAATTCAGAACAAGCACATACTACAGATCTTTTGACATTGTGTTTTGTTTATTAACATTTGCCGAGTGTGTACCTTTGCCTGAATAAATATGAATAGTCGTGAGCGAGCGTCGCTGTGTTTGTGTTCGGTGTCTGTGTTTGCTCACTGGCTGTGCACAGCCAACAGGCGCCGTTTGACTGAGAACGACAAACTCGACACCCCAAGGGGAGACAGACCTGTTGGTGTCAATGAGTTTGTCAGCTTTATCCCACTAGCCACGCAAACAAACACACACACACACTCGCTAAGCTGGAGATAGGACGTGTGTCGTAAGTGTGTGACCTTGAGGTTGGGGGTGGAGGCAGAGACGTCCTTTGTTGTCCGACTAGGACAGCAGGACGCAGGTGACCCATGGATGCTACCACGAGGATGTGGTCGTTCCGAAGTGAAACAGGCATCCCCCCACATGCCCCCCAGTCCATTGTCCCCCTCCCTGATGAAGATCTGACCCGTTCTCCATCGTCCTCCGAGGCTCCATGTGGAGCCCAGCACCTCTGAGGGTATCCCTGACCCTGGCTCTGGCCATGGCTCTGTTAAAGCTTGCAGCAGGTTAAGTCCATTAGCAAAGTGTGCTGGCTGTGCAGCAATGATTGGGATTAGAACTAAGACCTTAATACTTCAGTTGTTCTCCTGGCTGAGCCTCTCCTCCTCCACCACCTCCTCCTCCTCCACCCCTCCTCTCCCTTCTCCCCTCCGTCTCGTCGACCCCGTGGGCTCCCACTCCTCTGCCGTCCCTCCAAGCCTCCAGTGATTCTCACCGCCATGAAGACTATCCTGGCTCTTCTGCTGCTGGTGACCCTGGCCTGCCACAGTAAGTCTAACCTCGGCTGCACAGCTTGGGTTTGGGCTTGATGACTGTGGGCTCTATCATTTGGATGGGAGTTGGCGGTTCGAGGGTGAGGTGTTTCGGGAAGGGGTCCGGGTGGGAGAACTTCCAGTCCGGGGGTGCAGCTGGGTTTGTTTTGGGGGGTCTGTGTGTCTCAGTGCTGGGTCAGGAGGGCCCAGGCTGCTGGCTTGTGCTGTGGAAGGTTTGGTCCTTTCCAGAAACAGCAGGATGCAAGATGATTACAGCTCTTCGTCTTTCATAAATGAAAAATGCTGAGTGCTTAGATTGAATTCAGAGGACCACATGTTGTGTATTTGCCGGTAACGGCCTGGCTTTCATTCTCTAATTTGTTTTTTAGACCTGCGTATGTTGATATTAGTATCCTCTCCACCTCTTCCCCTTCTATTCCACTCTTTCCTCTCCTCTCCCTTCATTTCTCTTCTTACTATAGAGCACTTGAAATCATAAAGGAGTAAATGTAAAAGTCAATGGGATCTTTGTTTCCAGGGGAAACGTGTTGTAGTAAGAAAAGAAAAAAGTGTTGCTGTGTATCACAGAGCAGAGAACTAACTAACAGGCTGAGACAGTTTGGTTGTGAAACAGAGGTCCTTCAGGTTGAACCTACTGAAGACATCTTAATGCCTGCTACTTCAAACCCAAACCGGGGCGGGTGGGTGTAAGTGTGCGAATGTGTGTGAGTGTGGGTGTGTGGGGTATGTGAGTGTGTGTGTGTGGGGGGGGAGGTGTGTGTGTGTGTGTGTGTGTGTGTGTGTGTGTGTGTGTGTGTGTGCATGTGTTGTAGAAGAAGAACATTCTGCTTAGTCTCGTCTCAGGTGCTCTCTCTTGTTCCGTCTGCCAAGGCCATGCCCTCAAGTGTCACACGTGCGTTGCGTCCAATGACGATGACTGCAACAAACAAGGCTCCTCCTCCTGCCCCCAGTATGCTGATGCCTGCTCCACCATCACAGGGCCCAGTGAGTATACACACACACACAAACATGTAGCTTCTATGCTAATAATCAGTTAATCAACTAGGTTATGTAGTATTCCAGCACTTCGACTGTTATTTGATTTAATCAGAGGTTTTTCTATTTCACTGCGTGGCAACAGCATGTAGTATTCTCTACAGACACTAGAGGTCAGGCTACAGCCTAGGAACAGTGGTTCCTCATGGCAGTTCACTGAAAAGACTAAAATACTTTGAAGTTTTCACAACAAAACATGACAAATTGATGTTTCTTAATACTCATTTTTAAGCAGTTTCACTCGTTTCTCTGTGACCAATTAAGAACCTGTGTGTGTATGTGTGTGTGTGCGTGTGCGTGTGCGTGTGTGCGTATGTTTGTGATGGCTCGGGCTTAGCCCTTCTCCTCTCATCTTCTGGGTAACTGGATGAACTCCAAGAAGCTTCTAGCGACCACAGGCTTCTCTGAGAGAAACAGAGAGAGCAAAACCCCAAAAGTTTATGTTCAAAGTCCCACAAAGCCTCTGGAGAAAGAACCGATCCCTGGAGATGAGCCGCGTCTCTAACCCCCTCCCTCCTCTTCCTCTCGCGTTTCAGACACGGTGATGAAGTCATGTTCCTATAAGGCGTTCTGCGAGAAGGGCCACAACGCCAACTCCGGATCCAAGATGGAGTGCTGTTTCAGCGAGGACTGCAACGGGCCCCACAAGAGCCACAGCCATGGGGAGCACCACAACGCCGCTGGTGCCCTGGGCTCCAGCCCCGCCCTGCTCCTGGGGGCTCTCGTGCTGCGCCTGGCCCTCAACAGGGTGTAGCCCCTTCCCTACACCACCGTGTCTGTCTGCCCTCCTCTCTGCTCCCTTCTTATGCGTCATTAAGTCATTGTTTCACTTCTCCACCCAACTATTCTTCCTGTGTCTTTATCCGTCTGTCCATCCATCCATCAATGTATCCATCCATCCTTTCATCCATCTATCCCTCCGTTCATTAATTTATACAGTCCTTCCGTCCAGTGTGTCTAAACTTGTGAGAGAGGGTTTGGCGAACGACCCTTCGTGACGTGGTGAAGTGAGGATTACGTTTTTTAGGTACATGTCCATTTGGTTGGGGTACGGGGGTTCAAGGGGGATTTGAGTAAAAAAGCCTTGTGAAGGCAGGGGGTCAACATGTCAACATGTCAACATGTCAACATGTCAACATGTCAACATGTCAACATGTCAACATGTGAGTGAGTAGGGGTGGGGGGAGGGGGGGGCGATAGGGGTGGAAGGAAAAAACAATCTGGGAGAATACATATTTCTTTCCTCATTAATGCAGTCATTCGTGATTTGTACGGGGGGTTCTGTGTAAAGGTTATCCTGGTCGGTCTATGGCTGGTGTGCACCGTCCTGTCTGAGCCTTCTCTGGGTCCATGGCAGGGCTCCAGTCACTGCCAGACCACTGATCTCCACAGCCCCACAGCGGGTCTGGCTGACTGCTAGCTAACATGTACGCACCACCGTGTTTGATGTTATCAGAGTGAGGCTGCTGTGGTCTCAGTAGACTTCAGGGTGCATGAGGCTGGGTTAGTGCTGAGCTTGCTCTAGTTGGAGAATCCATCCCTTAGCAACAGAAGAATGCTCGCCAGCTAGATCTGACTGGTTAAGAGACTCCAAACATCCCAGAGAGAAAGAATTACTTGCTAACCTTTTAGCATGTCACATGCTATCATGCAGATGTTTTTGCACGTATGCTTATGTTTGAATAAATTAGCAATTGCACCCTTAATTTTGACCCTGTGATTCTTTTCTCCTGTCCGTCTCTGGGTGTTTGTGTATGTGTGTGTGTGTGCATGTGGGTGTGTGTGTGTGTTTGTGTGTGTGTGTGTGTGTGCGTGTGTGTGTGTGTGTGTGTGACTAGTCTGCAGGGGTGGTGGGATGTTGAAAAACGCTCACTTCCTGCACCCTCTCTGTGTCCTTTGCCTTAATTGCCAACTACATGAGGTGAGCTCCCCTCAATAGTTTTCCGCTGCTTGCAGGTGGTTAACCAGTCTAGGACCTTGAGGCATGAGACACACACAAACAGGCCCTATTTATATCTCTCTCACACACACTAGACACTAGACACACTAGGAGTGGTCTCATTTGAACGTCCTGTTTGCCCCGGTCTATAAGACCTGGCCCATGTAGATCTACTGTATGTTTGTTGATCACACAGTCAGGTCTTGTCTCTGGGGTGGCCTGGCTGTGTGCTCAGATTAATCTACTGTTTGTGTGAATGATTACACGGTCTCGACTTAAGTGAAGATATCAGACAGGTTTGGTGAGATCTGTCTCCCGCTCTGTCTTACGAAACACAGAAGGGCTCAGATGCATTACTACACAAAGACGGGCCCTTCCGTCTCACACTACAAAACCGTGAAGGGAGATTCATCGGCAATCGGCATCCTGTTTCACTTCGTGCACTTATTGAATGGATGCGCCAAGTGCCTAGAATGTAAATGTCAGAAATGGAACATGAGGGTTTAGTCCTCATTGACCTAGTTCTCATGATACTGTGCCAAATAGATGATGTAAAGAAGTTGAGAACATTTCAAGTCTTTATATTGCATTAGGCTGTTATCTAAAACAATTGGCTACTGGGCTTCCTCTGTTTACTGATAAGAAAATTTCAGACAGACAGTTTTTTTATTCACTAGGGACTGACATAATGAAGAGAGGAGTGCGTTAGCTGCCCTCGGTTCTTCTTGGTTGACAGATAAAAAAAAAGAGAGCAAAGCGGATCACATCCGGGGTTGGTTTATTCTAATCGCGAGCCCTTCTACCCGGAAAAAACTTAGACAACTTTCCGTGGCTCGATCAGGCACAGTACATGTCAGAAACATGTCAGCGCCCGGAACGTGAACAATTCGTAAATGTTTGTACGAAAACGTTATTTTTATCATGTGCCCGAGACGCGTCCTATAGAATTAGTATTTTTAAACACTTCGGTTTATTGGGTTGCGGCTTACACGGCAACCAACAGAATTTCAGAAGCGGGTAAGTTTATGCTTGTGCGTGTGCGTGGGTGTGCGTGTGTTTGTTTGTTAACGGAGTATGGGAAGGCATGCACCTTCCTCTGTAAGGGTTGTGTGCAGCTGGTGGTGTTTCAGGTCATCAGTCTGAATCATGCGTCTCCAGCAGGGTTATGGGGGCGGAAGATGGGGTTCATTAAAAATGAGAAAGCTGGAATCCCACCCAAATATGGTCCATTTGGCTCGTGATGTAGTCTCGGGAGAATGGCAAGATTTAGTAGCATTGTAACATTGTTTCAGCAAAAAAATTATCTATGGATATAAATTAAGTTAGACTTTTCTGGATCATACGGATCCAAGCCTTGAGTGTGGTTGTCAGACGTCCCGTGCAATGCCTGCTAGAAATTGAGACCAAGGCTAATACATGTCTGTCAGTGAGACCAACATGACATTTAACTGTCAGACATAATCGCCGCTGCTGCGGTTAATTCAAACTGATTAGCCGATAACCACAACAGGGTTGTATAGTGTCTCTGTGTTCTGTTTATAGAGTTATCCAAAGTTTAGGGTTGATTACAAAGACTATCTCTCTAACGAGAGATTTTAATGGGGACTATGTCATAGGATTGACAGCACAAAACACACTATTTATAGTTTGTGTATAAAGTAAACTGGCCTCCATTATCATGGCTTTATCTCTGCTTGATCAAGCTGTACATTCACAGTTTCGCTTCATCAGAAGCACCACATGAACAAATCCATCAGCAATCTCTCTACTGATCTTCTGTTCAAGATCAAATCTTGTATTTCTAAGTAAATCTAAGTATTTTTCAACTCTCCTCTTCCCTCCCTCTCTGCTTTCCTCCCTCCTTCCCTCTTCTGGCCAGCTGAAATGTGCGTGTCTGCAGATCTGCAGTGCAGTCTGTAATTTCTGGCTGTGGTAGAGTGCTCAGCTCAGACTGGGTCTGCAGGGTTAGCCTTGGTGCCTCAATAACGTCACATGAAAAACTGCTGAGTGTGTGTGTGTATGTGCGCGCGCGTGTTCAATAGATGTACCTCCCATCTCCCAGATGTTGCCCTAACTTGTTTGTCTTCAAACCACCCCATTTTCTCTCTCTGTCTCTCTCCTCTCTCTCTCTCCCTCCCTCTCTCCTGTCAGTGATATGAAGTAGTGTTCCAGGGCAGGATGCCGTACCTGGACAGACTGAGCAGGGTGTGTGGCTTCCTGGACATCGAGGAGCAGGAGAACAGCAGTCGATTCCAGAGGCGGTACTTCATCCTGGACACGCAGGGAAATACACTGCGCTGGTACATGGACAACCCTCAGGTAACACTTTCTCATTCTTTCCCCCCCCCCCCCCCCCCCCCACACACACACACACATGGACAACCCTCAGGTAACTCTCTCACACACACACACAACCCTCAGGTAACTCTCTCACACACACACACAACCCTCAGGTAACACTCTTACACACACACACAACCCTCAGGTAACACTCTCTCTCACACACACACACACGCATAGTATTAACAGGGGAAGTGATATTGACCGTGATGCGTAATCTTGATCTTGAGTCCAATGTCATGCGTGTGTGTGTGTGTGTGTACGTGCGTATGTGTGCAGAACCTCCCTAGTGGAGCTAGTGCTGTGGGAAGCCTACGACTGACCTATATCTCCAAGGTAAACTCACCTCACCTTTTCTGACTATGGACTTTGGGTTTTCAGGGAATTATAACTAACCAACCCTATCTCATCTTCCTTCCTTCCTGTCCTCTTCCTCTCCTCTCCCACACCCTCCTCTCTGCTCTTCTCCTCCCTCTCTCCCCTCCCTCTCTTCCCCCACGGTCAGGTGAGTGAGGCCACACTGAAACAGAAGCCCAAGACTGAGTTCTGTTTTGGTGAGTCAGTGTTTCTACAGAAAGTAGTCAGACTAGATTCCAAATCAGACTTCACACAGTGTCCCTGGTCTTTGAGATAATGGAGCTACACACAGACAGAGATCCCTGCCTTTCTAGTCACATGTCCTGGGTGTGTGTCAGTCGTGTCCTAACCCAAGCCTCCTCCCTCAGTGATCAACTCAGTGTCTCGCCGGTATTACCTTCAAGCCAACGACCCGACAGACATGAAAGACTGGGTGGCAGCTCTCAACAAGGCCACCAAGATCACAGTGAGTCACTACAGCACCAAACAGCTACACAAGACACTGTGCTAATGTAATACAGACCTTACACTAACCTTTAACCCTAACTCCTAGACTAGAGGAATCCTGGTTAGCTGTATGGCATTGGGATCTAAAGCAAATAACCCTAACCCTTTTGGACAAACTATCTGAAATGTGTCTGCGCCAGCTCTCAACAGTACAGACTCCTCTAAGCTCCCTGTCCATATCTTCTCCTTATCTCCTTTTAGGGCTCTGTGAATCATTAAGGACACACATACATATGACATCACACACAGGATATTACATCACAGAACAAAACAGAAGCACTCAGGCGGAAGTGCTCTGTGGTCACGATCAACAGTTAGGCCTGGGTGTGTGTACGTTACACACACACACACACACACACACACACACACACACACACAGCCTTATCAGCAGCCTCCCCTTAACAATGAGATGTTGAAAATTGACGGCGGAGTTTCAATGAACTTCATTAGCCATGTGTGTGTGTGTGTGTGTGTGTGTGTGTGGTCATTCATTTAGCAGATGTGTGCGTGTGTGTTTGTGTTGCTGTCGAGGGCCTACAGCCTGTAGACATGGGTGTGTTCTTTACCTGTCACAGGAAATCAGTCTTCTCGCTCACTTTTACTTCCTCTATCATTGCCTCTGCACTCCTTGGGGAAACCCTGTGCATTGGATGCCCTGCTTGTCACAGGGATGCCTGACAGTGTGTCCGAGTCAAGTCGGTCAGAGAGAGAGGCATTTTGTGTAACAATTAGTGTGCAGTGTTTTTGGTTTTTGTTTTAGTCATGTAAAATGTCTGTGTGTGTGTGTGTGTGGTGTCTAGGTTCCCAAAGCTGGACCTGTCACCCAACCTAGTCGCGATGTTACCACGGTGACCAGTGATGGAGGGAAGCCACAGCAGGCCTACAGAGCAGAAATTATTGGAGGTGTTGTGGTTCACACCCCTATCTACCAGGTACTGGGCTCTGGGACCGCCACAGTGAGCAGGAGGCCTGGGGTGCTGGTGGTGAAGGTGTAGATGAGATGTGTTGTGTGTGTGTGTGTTGCAGAACAATGGGGAGGAGTCAGAGATCAGAGAGAGCAAGCCCACCAGGCCGGGAGTTCTACGATGTGGCTTCTGTGTCAAACAGGGAAACGTGGTTCGTTTCACACATACACTCTCACACACTCACACATGTTTCACATGACCAAAAACTAAACATGTACCCTGTCTTCTTGTGGTGTTGAGATGTGTTTTGGTGACTTGTGTTTTAGAGGAAGAGCTGGAAAAGACGTTACTTCATCCTGGACCACAACACTGTCAGTTACTACAAGTGTGCTTCGGTGAGGTCACAATCTGTGTGTGTGTGTGTGTGTGCGTGCGTGTGTGTGTGTGTGTGTGTGTGTGTGTGTGTGTGTGTAATAACCAGTGCTGGTTCTGTCTCTATATAAGGACAAGGAGCCCCTGAGAGCTGTTCCTCTGAGGGACATCCAGAAGGTCCATGAATGTCTGGTCAAGTCTGGGTTTGTCCACAACTCTCTATTTCCTGCTTGCTCCTTCCTTCTTTACAACCTTAAATAATAGACACAATAGTAGACCATTTTATATATATATGTATATGCATACTGGATAACTGTTGCTTAAGTGTGTGTGGATGTCTCAGGGACCTACTAACAAGAGACAACCTGTTTGAAATCATCACCAGCTCCAGAATCTTCTACGTCCAGGTAAGCTACCTGCTTCCAGTTTCCTGCCAGTCATAACGGACCAGGTTCGGTGAAGCTGTTGGTGTGCAGTTGTGTGTGTGTGATGGAGGGTTGGTGGGTCTGTGTGTGATGGAGGGATGGAGGGTTGGTGTGTGTGTTTGCGTGTGCGTGTGTGATGGAGGCTTGGTGGGTTCGTGTGTGTGTGTGATGGTGGGTTGGTGTGTGTGTGTGTGTGTGATGGTGGGTTGGTGTGTGTGTGTGTGTGAGTGAGTGATGGAGGGTTTGTGTGTGTGTGTGTGTGTGTGTGATGGTGGGTTGGTGTGTGTGTGTGTGTGTGTGTGTGTGTGTGTGTGTGTGATGGTGTGTGTGTGTGTGTGTGTGTGTCATCGGTTGGTCACCTTTGTTTCCTCAGTGCTCTGTTGCTGCTGTGTGGCTGGTTCTCTTTTTAGACTCAACTGACTGTTTTTAATTGTGGATCAGACAAAAACAAGCATAGCACAGCAAGCATAACAACAATAATATCCTGAGGATCCCTCTGGGAGAACAGCCGACTGGGGTCACTCAGTTTAGAGGGAGGGGGGGGCACATGGGCCTGTGTGTGTGTGTGTGTGTGGGGGGGGGGGGGGTTGGGGAGTTGGGGTATGTAGTTTAGTTGTACTTCTCAGCATGTTTGACTTGAGTTTCAAATGCTGAGTTTCAAGATGTGTGGGTGCCTGACGTATGTGTGTGTGTGTGTGTGTGTGTGTGTGTGTGTGTGTGTGTGTGTGTGTGTGTGTGTGTGTGTGTGCAGACAGACTCTCCAGAGGACATGCATGGCTGGATCAGAGATATCCAGATGAAGATACAGGACTTTAGAGGCCCTCCAAAGGTAAGAGGCATTTCTCTATTTCCACGCACTCTAAAGTCTCTGCTTTCTCCCTGCCCTCTCTTTCGTCTCACTCTCTCTCTCTTTCTCTCTCTCTCTTCCTCTCTCGAATCTCACTCTCCCTTCTCTTTCTGCTCTCTCCGTTTTCTCACACTGTGTGTCTCTCTGTGTCTCTCTACCCTCTCTGTGCTCCCTTCCCTTCTTGTGTAACCTTTGTTGCAGGAAGCTCAGTGATGTTTCCTCTTTCTGGGACTCTTGTGTTGGTGTGGGGCTTCGTTGTGCAGGGCATTGAAATCCAAACACACAAACATGCCCCTGGAGACCGAGCCTGAGTTTCCCCTGGCAACCATGTCCTTCTTTCCTTGTGTCGTCTCCTCCTCTCATAAAAAAAAAAAATCAATAGTCATGAAAGTAAAACAGTACACCCATCCGTGAGAAGGTCTTGTTTGACACTCCTCTCCTCCTTCTCTTCCTCCTCTCTCAGGGATCTGGGTTCAAGCATGGCCCCTCACTGTGTCAAAGCGGTAACCGGGCCACCCGCTCACGTCCTCAAGGGGAGGACAGGAGACCCCCCCTGGTGAAGTCCTGCTCAGTAGCCCCAGGCTGGCAGCCCTGGACACCCCTACCCCAGCGAGAGACCTCCACTCTGCCCACGCTGGACCAAGAGCACACCTTCAGCTCCCTGCCCGCCATGCCCTCTCGCTCCTCCACCTCCTCTTCCTCCTCCTCCTCCCTCTCCTCCTCCTCCACCTCCCTCTCCGCCCCGGCCCCGGCCCCTGGCCCCGGCGTGCCCCGCACGGCGGCGGCAGCCCTGGGTCAGAAGGTGTCCCTGGGATCGGTGGGGGACCCGGCAGGCCCAGCGCCCTCTGGTGGTCGCAGGAGGCATCACTCCCAGCCGCAGCCTCCCAGCCGCAGCTTCCCCTACGTCCTGGACGAGGACGGGGTCCGCACCACCGACGTCTAGCGCCGGTCAAGTGCCCTCGCTTGAAGACTGTTATGTGATAGTGACTGATAGAGATGAGAGAGACTCCCTTCTTCCTCTGTTGTGGAACGGTGGTGTGTCTGCTGGTCTGGCCTGCTGTTGTGGCCCCCTGGTGGCAAGGTGGCGTCGACAAGTGGGTTTCGGGCAGTGTTCCGGAACAGTCTATGAAGGGGAGGGGTGAGGGCAGAAAGAGGGTACCACTGGGAGGGGTAAACGGGGGGCCTGGAGTTATTTGAAGGCCCGGACTGTGAAGGGGTACGTTGTTTTTGTACGATTTCCTTTGAAAACTTGAATGTCCTCCTTGGTCGTTGTCCCAAGGTATAGTATGCCTTAATGATTGTCTAACAAACTAACACATTCTGTCTTAGCCTTAGTTATGTAACCTGGTCCACCCATGCTCCAGAAAGCCTAGCCAATCATTTATTTGCTGCCAGGAATGGAATCTACTCACAATCGTCATGGTAACCTACAGTAACAGTTGATCAGCTAGCTGTTTGATTCATCCTACACTTGCTCTCTCTGCTTTTTATTGTTTTGTTTTTATCAGAAAGAAGAACTTGTCTCTGGTGTCATATATAATGTATCTTTTCTGGTTTTCACATTTTGACCTGAATTATTTCTTTGGCTTTGCTTGTCTGAGTTGCCACAGGAACTGTGAAACCCACCTTGGTGCTTTATATGGGTCCACTTGGTACCTTTGCCTTGTCAGACACCTGCTGGTGCTTTGATTGGTTAACTCGGTTAGTTGTTCAGAAGCTGTTCGCACGACAGGGTCCACTGTGCTCGTCAGTATTGCTTTTAGCCTAACCAAGTACCTAGCTGGCCTCCATCTTGTCTCTTCACGTTCAGAAACGCATTCGATCACCTCCGCGAAACCACTGCTTAGGCCGAACGCTGAAGCAATGCTAGCAGTTCAGTGGCAATCATGGTTGGGACCTCAACTGTGGCGTGAATTTGATCAGTTGAACGTGGTGAGATATTAAACAAATTCACTTATCTGACTGTAATATTGATCAATGTGTGTTATATGCACAATAAATAATTACGGCTTTTTAATGAATGAATATTGATAAGCTACATTATTTCTTTCTTTGTTTTGGGTTATTCAAGTTCACCTGCAAGAACTTGACACTTCAAAGCACAATTCCACTACGGGGTTCCTATGGGTTAAAACTGATTCAAATGAAAGTTTGTTTTTACATACTTTCTAGACCCTATGGGAGCCTATACAGAAGTTTAGACCACTTCAAACACACACACGCACACACACTGACCCATCCAGAGGCTGTGTTAAGTGAAGTATTTCACACCCCCGTCCCTCCGGAGCTAGTGACCCATCTCTAAGTCAGGCCGCTTCCCTGCTCCCCTCTCTCCTCCAGACCCGTCTCCCCAAGGCCTCGCTCAGGCCACCAGAGCCGCGTCCGGACTGAAGGTCTCCTGCTGAGCTCTGCACAGCTGTGAAAGGCCCTGAGAGACCAGGAAATGTCAACTGTGTGGTGACATGAGCCTTGAGCGCGCTCCAGTCAGAGGGCCCTCCAGCACCAGAGAGGTACCCAAGCATGAGAACCTTTTTGAAGCCTTAAAGACAACGGTCAGCCCGACTCTGATTAAGAGAGGGTGAGGGGTTATGAAGGGGGGAGGCGAGGGAGGTGGGGGGGCTTCACAAACCACCTGTGTCTGTGCACTTCCGTATTTTGTGTGTTTGTGTGTGTCTGCGCATATCGTAAGCCTGTGTCTGTGCCAACATTTAAAGGTCACCTGTCAGAAATGGCACCTCTTGTCTAACTCTAGTGAGTGACAGGTTGCTCTGAGGGCAGTCTTGCAGATGTTGGCGTCCTAAATGTTAATTTTCCCACATGGACGCCTTTCTGCTGCTAGTTGCCAAGCCGTCTTGGTCTCAGTCTTTATAGGCTCAGAGAATGGGGAGCAAGGTAGAGGGTAGAGTTGCTGTGTTCTCTAAATCTTCCTTTGCATGCCATGCAAAATTGTCAAATCTATTACACTGTTAAAGATTTGTATTGTGAAGTATAGGGTCGACGCACGGTCAACTTTTCAGTTATTCCACCCGACGGACATCAAGGTAGCGCGGATTTATGTTGTCTGTATTGACTGAAGTCTACCGCTAGAGGAGGCTACAATTCACCAGACGGCATTGAGTTACATGACTCGTTTCTCAGGTTTCTACAGTCTGCTTTGATGCTTGACGACTGAAGTGTGATTACGCTACAGACACGGAGAGATGCAGAGGGGAGGGTTGGAATGTAATTGGCTCTGTGTGATGTGATTGTTTGCAGAGGAGTTCGTTGACCTTGACCTCTATTGCATACTCACACACTCCAAACATAGGTTACACCCCGTCCAACTTCTGACATTTGATCAGTTAAGTCTGCTGTGTTAGTATGACAAATCCATGCAAATGCATCTATTTAAGTAACTCTAAATTTATAAAATACTACAATACAAATTCAAATTGTTTCCCCAAAATTACATGTTATTGTAGCTACTTTGGAATGTGCCTTTCTTCAGACTTTTTAGTTTCAAGAATAACACCCTGAGGTTAAAGATGCTGCACATGCTTTTGTGGGGGGGGAAAAGTCAACGACACAGTAAGGTAGGTCACTAGAATTGAATGGTTCAATGCATTAAAGATGATGTATTATCATATTGGCATTATCAAATGACTTCAACCTTGCGCGCTTTCAAATAAAAAAAATTTGCATTCCCACACTTATTCCTCAGACCTATTTTAGAAGGCCGGTAGAATAATTATTACTTTTAATACACATTTGAATATACCGTATTTATGTATATAGACATGGAATAACTTTAGGTCTATAGCCGTATCCATGATTATATAAAATAATAATAATTTTGTTTTATAATATTACTCAAGTCAGTAATGATGGACATGATACTCGCATTACATTGTTTAAATATGAATGTAGTAATATGCTATTTAAATATATAAACCCGTATTTGAAAACGGGTTAGTCTTTGGAAATTATTGACAGTTAAGAAAATCATCGGCAAAATTTTAATTGTACAGTTGTCAGATTTACCATGGCATAGGTATACTGTATTTAAGCATTTGGGCCACACATTTGGGTCAGAGATCTGATGTCAAGAAGTAATGTCGAGTGAATAAGCTTTTATACAGTAGTCTATCTTTGGTTTTTATAGTGTACTACGCCGAAAAACATATCGTCTGTAACATTGTTCGGTGTCATTTAGCTTGTATGTCCGTCAGCGAGGTCAGTCTTGTGATGTGCCTTTGGTTTGTCTATAGCAGACCGAGGCTTGATATAGCATCATTATGAACAATCCCCCCCACAATCACCACACACGCGCCCAAACACACACACCCACACATACACCCACACACACACAGCGCATTTCCTTTCCCCATGTCACTTCGAGACTGCCCTCTGCCGAGAAACATAGCCTAGACTATTGCTCCACATGACCGTTGAGGACTATTCTAGCCCACAGATCTGCGATCTTTGATGAATGTACCAGCGCACACTTAACAATTGAACAAGGTAAGAAGTCATTTAGTTTCTAGTTGAATGTTTCAAATTAAGTATGTGATATGGAAACGATGGGAAGATATCTGTAACCTATGGCAAAGCATTTACCGGAGAACGCCTTGCGCGTAAAGGGCGCGGGACTGCATGTTTGTATACAAATTCAGACAGAATTACGCGCAGGGTGATGCAAATACCTCATCGACGGCAGTCAATAAAATAAAAAGCACAATACGCTACTGACAACGGAAAGAATAATGAATAGGCTCATTGAATTTTGAAAATCAATGTGCTATGTTTCTAGTGCAAACCTCACAAAATGTGGACATAACCTCACATCGACGGGTAGAGACTATTGGGTTTTTTATTTCTATTCACGTGTGTGAATAGAAAGGCTGTGAGGCTTGAACTGCTGGATGTTATGAATTTTGGCGTCAAATTCATTTCGCTGAACGGAGACACCCGAATTTGACCGAAAACCATAACGCTTACCTCCCGCTGACCCCTTCAACTTTCAACTCTGGATGACTGCGCGCCACCGATTTATTCTCTGGATAACCACAGTAATCCAGTCAAAATAATGCACACGCATTGTAACGAAACGCTGCAACACACTTGGTTGACAACTAAATTTTTTTTTTAACTTAATTCCATGGCTGAAATAGAGATATTGTTTGAGAAGGAGATCGAAGGAGAGCGACCAAGCGGCCAATTAAATCCGTTAAAATATTAAAAATAAACCTATAACACTAGGCCTATTGTATAGGAGGGATATGTAAAGAGAAGGCTGGTTGAACGGAAGGCGTCGAGCATTTGCGTCGATTTGAAATGTGTATACAGTTTGACGGCTTAAGATGGGGGTGGGGACTGGAGAGGGTTGGAATGCTTTGAAACAGATCTTTGTTGATTTGAAGAGAAAATAGGCCTACTAAGGCATCTCACTTCGATTCTTGGAGTGGACAGGGTAACGAGCGGGGACAGTGGTGGACCGGATTGAGGAAGATATGCCATGGAAAGACGTCTGACAACAAGCAGGGGTAGCAAAAACAATCATAGGCTATTTGTCTTTAGCCTAATTTTACATTGACTGAGTTTAGATCATTTGTTGATGTAGGTCTAGGGATTTTGGTGACGCTGCAATCTAGGAAAATGTGCTGACAGGATACCGTGGCGTGTACTGTACCCTGTTTTAAGGGAATATAGCTGTGGATGCGCGTCTGGAGGCTGGGCCTCAGGTAGGCCTCAAAACAAGATGTGACAATATGTGCAAATGAAGACACCAACCATGCTTTTAAATGTTACCTACGTGTAAAATGTTTGGCATTTTACAAACCAGCCGGAGAACAATCACCATAAATATAACCAAACGAAAACGGGCTAGCCTTCTTCAAATTATTAAACTTACTATTTAATATTGTTAGGCTATATTAAAACAGCAATATGCATGTCGATTAAAATAACAATCTGTATGCATGTTAATATTAATAATCGTAATAATGTTATTACTATGTTTATCAGTGCTGTACTTTTTTTCTTGCTAGTAATGTACACGTATTTATGATATAATTTTTGTATTTAACCTTAGACTGTTTACTTCTATTTTTGTGTTTATAGTGGGCTTGTAGAAATGTAGTATTATTATGATAGGCTACTACTATTATTGTTGTTGATTTAAGGTGTACTTCTTGATAGAAAAAACGTTTAAACAAATTATTGTAACAGTTAAATATTAATATTTTAAACTAACATCAATATTGTCACATATTAGTCATTCCATTTGTTCCAATATTAGGTCATATTTTAATCATCAATGCAAACGTGAAACCTTTTAAAACCTGGATTTTGCTCGTCCAGTTATTTGCAGTATGATAACCAATGTCCAATGTTTTAAAATCATGTCAGCATATCATCCAGATTTCAAATATTTAGATAGGCCTGCCATAAAACGTTCATACTAGACTATTTCAATAGTTTGCAAACATGTGGTGTGTGTGTGTGTCCTGTCAGTGAGTCCCGCGGCATCAGGTGAGTGTGATGGCTAACGGCGGAGACTCGTTTGGCCTTCCGGAGCGCGCAGACACAGACTGCTCGGACACACCAAAAGAGAATAAACCAGAGAATCAGACGCGCGTGTCCTCACCTCAAACCACCTGCGCACAACAGGTAAGAGCAGAGATCCATGTAGGCCCAACTAGGCCCATGTGAATATGGTGCCGCCATAGCACGTTAAAGGCTCGTTTTAGTTTTTTCAAAACAAAAGATTAAATGCAAGTTAATTAAGGCGATAAAGGAAATTAAGGAACATGTTTTTCGTTATTTAGCCTACCACAGTTTGTGTCAGTATAGGCAAAAATAAAATAGAAAAAATGAAATCACAGTCCAATGTTTGTTGACTCAAGTTGATGTTGCTAACACAAATATGACTAATTTATAAGGCATAAAAAGCATACTTTTAAGAAACAGATGTACAGTGTATTTCCTTTTTCTTTAACAGGGAATGGAGGGAATCAAGGTGTATCTCCATGAGCGCGAACTCTGGACTAAGTTTAACGAGGTTGAAACTGAAATGATTATCACGAAGGCGGGAAGGTAAGCCATTGCTCGTTACAAAACTTAAATAAAATGTAAGATATTAGTTAATATATCTCTCATCATGTGAGTCAGCACGTCACTTTCTTGGCTGTATAACCTATAGGTTTTTACCCAAGTTGCATGATTATGTAAATACAGCTTTTTACAAAAGTTTTTGTAAAAACAAAAAACTTGATTTTATCAACAATTCCCAAATCTTTCATTAGTCGATATAATGTTCGTAACATAGGCATAAGTAGCCTATAGACTAGATCATCTGGGATGTTCGTTTTCTTGTCAACATATTTATTCGTGATATCTTTCGTTTACAGGAGGATGTTTCCCAGCTACAAAATAAAGGTCACAGGGTTAAATCCCAAAACCAAGTACATTCTTCTAATGGACATTGTTCCCGCTGATGACCATCGCTATAAATTTGCTGACAATAAGTGGTAAGATATTTAAGCTATCAAATCTATTGGATCACATTTTTACAATGCTTTTTCTTCTGGCATGATCGGTTGACTAATTGGACACTCAAAACAACGCCTGACGAAGGAGAATAAATGGGAGGTATTAGATACACATGCGTGTATATTTGTAATAGTTTACATTTGGGCCTATAGGTCTACCGCTGAAACTGTTGTTCGTGTTTTTGTGCAGGCCGTTGTCAATTTACAACATTTCAAAGCAAAAAATAGCTTTGGTAAATTGAGAAGACCTGCAGGTGTGTGAATGCCATGGGTCAGGCAAGGGGCAAAATGTGACATCGCTCTGGTGACGTCCTTGTGCCTCCTGGAGCCCTGTGGCCTAGTTCCCCGTGCATGCCCGATGCCCTCGTGCCCCCTGTCTCTGCCCGCGAGTTCAATCGCAGTGCTGAGGGTTCATTAGTCGGACAGCCGTGGATTAAAACGTCCTATTCAAATCAGCGGAGAGTATCCAAATGGCATTTTCTAAGAAAGCTGAGATTTATCAATGCAAATTGTGGTGATTATAAATATGAACATAGCAATCTCGATAAAACTAAGAATTTGGGGATTTTGAGGAGGTTCTGGTAAATAGTCTGTGAGCGCGCCTTTTACGCTGAACGCGAATGGGTGGATACATCCCCAAGGGATGTCATGTTACAGTATGTCCTCTAAATATCCGCAGAGCGTGCTGTTTTCTCTCTTTGACTGTAGCGTTAAGGTTTAATAAATAAGTTTGCCGATTTGCAGTTCAGTTACCTTTTCACATTGTAAACAAATGAGACATGGGATATAAGGCACCACATAGCACAACCATGTAGGCCACTGTATTTACATACAGGCTACATTCATTTCGACTTTTTGTTTGACCTCTGTAAAGGTGAATAGTTTGAAAATGATGCGACCAAGTGTCCCAAGTGATCGGCCGACAGAGACTGAGACATGTGCATTAAGCAGAACCTTTTCGGTTTGATTTTGTGTTTGTAGCGTAGGACTATAATGGCCATAATGTAACAGAAACGTGCCAGCTGCTGTTCTCCAGGATAAAATCCTTGAGCATACAGATGTTATTATCGGAGAGAACCCTTCCACAGCCGGCGGGCAGCTCAGGGTTGAAGCGGCTCTGCCCTGCATGAGTGTGACAGCGCGCGGGGAGAGCGCAGTTCACGAACGGGTCAGACCCGGGACAACTGACAGTCTGCGCGAAAATGACTGACCCCATTCTCTTACATCGTAGGTCGGTCACTGGGAAAGCTGAACCTGCGATGCCGGGGAGACTTTACGTGCATGCAGATTCTCCCGCCACAGGCGCGCACTGGAGTCGCCAGCTAGTGTCCTTCCAGAAGCTCAAGCTCACTAATAACCACCTGGACCCGTTCGGTCACGTGAGTGATTCGGCTTAACTTATGTTACTGTAACAATAGAGACAATCATTCATGTGTAGGCCTACACAAAATGTGGTGTGCCGTAATTTATGTTAATTCCATATTAAGCCTGTGATAGAGGGCCTTGTATAGGCTACAGTAGACAGCAAACCAGCAGAAATGATTTCAAAGAAATTTCAGGCCATTAGCTAATGGCCATGGCTGGTGGGACTGTCACAGCAATTAAGCTGAGGCTAACACACACACACACACACACACACACACTCACACACCATAATCGCACACTTATGTCAATACCCTTACAATTGCCACAATGGCAGTGAGGCCTGTTGTTTGTGAAGTAAGTTGATTTCAACATGCAGGGTTGAAACTCTTATAATTTCCCCATGGTGTTTGTAATTCCGTTTTTTTTTCTGTTGGTCAATTTATACTGATTCTATTACAGATTATATTGAACTCCATGCACAGATACCAACCCCGCCTTCATATCGTGAAAGCTGATGAAAACAACGGATTTGGATCGAAGAACACCGCGTTCTGCACGCACGTGTTCTCAGAGACTGCCTTCATTGCAGTGACGTCATACCAAAACCACAAGGTATGGCTCTACTAAAAGCATACATGTTTGTCCAAACCAGTGCTTTCAAATGTAGACATGTTTGATATCCTTGTTAAATATCACAAATGCTTCTTGTAATTGCTTGTTGAAATGATTCGTATGGAATATTGGCATGTACTGAAGTATCAGGGCTCATTTGTTCAGGTTGATGTTGTGAATGTGAATCAGCAGGCCCGTCTTCAGCCACTGGTCTAATACACAGTGTCAGGTTATTTACTCAACTTTCTGTCTCTGTCTCTGTCTCTCTTCCTCTCTCTCTTTCTCTCTCTCTCTCTCTCTCTCTCTCTCTCTCTCTCTCTCTCTCTCTCTCTCTCTCTCTCTCTCGCTCTCTCTCTCTCTCTCTCTCTCTCTCTCTCTCTCTCTCTCTCTCTCTCTCTCTCTCTCTCTCTCTCTCTCTCTCTCTGTCTCTGTCTCTGTCTCTCTTTCTCTTTCTCTCTCTCTCCCTCTGTCTCTCTCTCTCTCTCTCTCTCTCTGTCTCTCGCTCTGTCTCTCGCTCTCTTGCTCTCTCTGTGTGTAATGTGGCAGATATGACCTCGTTCTTTTCCTTGGTCATCTATGTTATTGTTCCAGCTCTGTGTGTGTGTGTGTGAGGTTGTGTGTGTTTCGGCTGAAATGTAACGCAGTGTGCTCTGTTCCCCAGATCACACAGCTGAAGATCGAGAATAACCCGTTTGCTAAAGGCTTCAGAGGGACAGAGGACATGGAGCTTCACCGTATGGCCAAGATACAAGGGTGAGCACAGCTCTCTCTCTCTCCTCCTCTCTCTCCTCCCTCTCTCTCTACCTCCCCTTCTCTCTCCTCCCCTTCTCTCTCCTCCTCTCTCTCCTCCCTCTCTCTCTACCTCCCCTTCTCTCTCCTCCCCTCCTCTCTCCTCCCTCTCTCTCTCCTCCTCTCTCTCCCTACCTCCCCTTCTCTCTCCCCCTCTCTCTCTCCTCCTCTCTCTCTCTACCTCCCCTTCTCTCTCTCTCCTCCTCTCCCTCCCTCCCCTTCTCTCTCCGCCTCTCTCTCCCTCTTCCTCACCCTCTCTCTTTCACTCTCTTTCACTCTCTCCCTCTTGTCCTTCTCCGTCGCCTCTACCCGTCTGTCTCTCTCCCACTCCGTCTCACTCCCCCCCCCCCCCCCCCCCGCTCTCAGGCCTGATGTAAGGCAGCCCACTTTACAGTTGAACAGCAGTGGTTATGATGGAGTGCAGATGGTCCCCATCTGACCCCCCTCCCTCTGTGATGACTTGCAAGTGTATGAATCAGACTGCAAGGTAGAGATCTCAGCCCCTTCAGCTAGGCTATCTGGGAACAGTACTCCAACTCTCCCTGGAGTTTATTCCTATGGAAGTGACTATCTTAATTGTTTCTGTACCTGTGTTCTTGCTCTGTGACTTTAGAAGGTACCAGAAACACCTTTGTATGTTATGTTTCTGAGTGTGGCTCATGGTCGCACCTATTATTCCTGAGGCAGGCCATGCGAAAAGTTGAGGCGGTCGCTAATGTAGTAATGTCGTGGCTGTTAAGTGTTGGTCCTAATCTCAGCTGATGTGCTAAATGTGTCAGGCGGTGTAGAGGTGGGTGTCACGAAGAGATAGTGTCACATTGTGGAAAAGGGGGTTGATACAGAGGAGGTGACAAAGGTGGAGAGAAGAGGTGAGATGGAGGAGGGGGTGGGGGGACGAGAGGGGATGGAAGGGGTGAGATGGAGGGGGTGAGATGGAGGAGGGGATGGGGGGGAGGGAAGGCCGGAGTAGTGGAGTGGCCGAGAGGGGGGAGAGAGTCCTGGGTTACAGTGGGTCTCTGGTTGTTTGAGGGGAGAGAGGCGAGCGGGGCAGAGTCTATCTGAAGTGACATACGGCCACAGACTTATTTTTAGATCGGCACATTATCTCACAGCACAGTGTGTGTATGTGTGCGTGTGTGTGTGTGTGTCACAAGTGGATGAGAGGCAGAGAGACACTGCCCACTGTTTCCTGCATAGCACCGAGGTCAATGAGATGTCACAGTGTACAGCGAGAGAGAGAGAGAGAGAGAGAGAGAGAGAGCTATAAATTAAAGGAAAAAAATAAAAATATACTTTACAGATTTCATAGTAGTGGGAAAGATTTTGTTCATTTAGTTCCTTTCTAAATGACAGTGTGTCAAATTTAGTTATGGTCTATTTTAAACTATAATACCAAAAACATACCTCACAGGCATTAAGACCATCTGTGTTGGTCAGGTTTTTAAACATCCTTTTTTCCCTACATCCCCTCGGTTCCCCTCCCTCCCAGTAAGGACTACCCAGTGGTCCCCCGCAGCACAGCGCGTCAGAAGGCTGTATCCAGGGGGAGTCCTTTCAAGGGGGACGGCAGGGGCCTCGGTTCCCCAGAGGGGCTGGGAGCTCCGTTTCCCTGTGAGAACGGGGTGAGCGGCAGCCCCCAGGAGCTTCTCACCTCCCCTTTGGCCCCCTACGGCCTCCCCCATCCTCACCAACAGGCCTACCACTGCACCAAGAGGACAGGTGTGTGTAGCCTCTACTGTCAGCACATTTGAACAGTGAAGCCGTTGGCAAATGCTAACTGGCTAATCGTTTGTATGTTGTGGGAATTGCTTAAAAACAACAGCGTTGCTCCTGTTTTGGAACTGTGTTCAGTCATTTACATTTAGTCATTTAGCAGACGCTCTTATTCAGAGCGACTTACAGTAAGTACAGGGACATTCCCCCCGAGGCAAGTAGGGTGAAGTGCCTTGCCCAAGGACACAACATCATTTGGCACAGCCGGGAATCGAACTGGAAACCTTCTGATTACTGGCCCGATTCCCTCACCGCTCAGCCACCTGACTCCTCATGATTGCGTGTCTCTTTCTATCCACAGCGGACGATGGCGGTTCTGCAGGAGACCAGCAGCATCTGTACAGGAAGTCTTTTATCGAGAGTTCAAGTGAAGACGAATCCTACTACCGCCCTGCTCCCTACCCTCCTCTCCTCCCCCCTCCCCCCGGGCTGCCACACCAACACCAACCCCCCTTGGGACTCTCTGGTTCCCCCTACAGCCTTGAGGGGGGACAGCGCCAGGCGTGCATGTTCGCAGGTTCGGAGCCCAGGCTGGAGGATCTGAGCTGTACGTCTTGGTCCTACGGATGCCCTTTGACCCCTGCCATGACCCCTATGGACCCCTACCCCACCTTCGCTTCCCACACCCCCTACAGCTCCAGCCCTAGGGGCTCTCGGCTCAGCTCTGCAGCCCACCAGGGTTCACCTCCGCTGGGGGAGTCTCTCTCGCACGACCCCTACCAGACTCAGACCTCAGGACCGTCCTCTCAGACCCCCCAACACCCCCACAGCAGGCAGCTTAGCCCACACCTGGGAGAGTACCCTGGCTACTCCACCAACCTCACCCCTCCCCTCTACCACACACTGGACACACACAGCAGGGGAGGACTCCCAGAGTGGAGTGAAGCCACCTGATTGGACCAGAAGTCTGTTCGGTAACAGGGCAAAGACTTTTGATTGATGGTTAGTGCTTCTACGGTACATCTGTCACTCACATGACAGCCTCGGTACTATCCTGATGAGACATTGCAGTCTGTCGGCGAAGTTGACAGTGTAAAGTGTGCCCAGTTCTATGCTTTGTGAAGAGATATCGATTGCTGTTTGTGGTCCCCCCCCTTCCCCTGTGCTTCATGGATCATGGGAGTGTCACAGTTAATTCCTTCCCCCTTTGACTCGGAAACCCTGCGCTCGTAGGAACCTACCACAGTGGAATCTGCGACCCTGGAGGCCGAAGAAAAGAGCCCCCTTATGGATCAACATCTCTTATGTGTGTAATGAATCCCAGCTGAGGGATGTTAAAGTTTGCACTCCAAACTCGGGTTATCCTGTCCAGAAGTCCCTCAGTGTTTTTTTTGTGGTTCAGTTTAACTTTGTGACATCAGTGTCCCCCCCCCCCCCAGCAAACTGAACCCTTCTCCTGACCCATATATGTACAGTGTAGTGTTGTGTGCTGTCAGTAGACAGTGTTCCTATCCAGCCATGCTTCTTATACTGTAGAGTAAATTAGCTCAGTTTTCACAGCCCAGCCTGAGGGGAAATTGATTTCTACCGTTGTGTGCTGAAGCAATGCCATCTGTTTGTGTGTGTCTGTACTGTACATGTGTGTGTGCGAGAGAGAGAGAGAGGGAGCGAGAGAAGGTCTGTGCGTGTGTGTGCATACGCGTGTGTGTGTGAATGTCTACGGTATATTTGCACAGTGTGTGTGTGTATCTGTTGTGTATTTGTGTGTGTGTGTGTCAGCTCAGCTCAAGACTGCTGTGTATTCATTCCCAGTGAGACGGGCTACAGTGGCTGCAGGCGCTACACCAGAGAGATAAACAGTTTGTTTAGACCATGCCAGGGGGGGTGGGGGGGGGGGGGCGCAGGACCTGAACACACTGTTCCCCGTGCATTCTGGGTAACTGCACATTGCAGCGTCACACAGCTGTCACCGCTGTCCTCTCTGTCACCCCAAACCATCCAATAAAAACTGTACTCCGTCCAGAGCTAGCCAATCAAAGCTCTCCAGTTGTATCATGTGTTTGTTGATGAATCATTCATGAGATCAGTGTAAGCTCTTGGTAGTTAGAAGGCTCTCCAAAAGGAAATGTTTTTTTGGGGGGGATGTACATCATGTCCTCCAGTGACCGCAAAGGATTTACGCCTGTCTCTTACTGAAATCCTAATTGGCCCACTACCCCCACCCCTGCCTCATCTACTCCCTGCCTCCCTAACTGCCCCCTGTGGTGCTAAAGCGATTGGCCTTCTTATTTTCTATCCGTCTCATTGTCTCGCTATCTCTCTCTCTCTTTCTTTCTCTGCCTCTCTCTCTTTTTCTCTCTGACATGATCCCAGACATTATGTTGAAGGCTCAAACACGATGAAGTTTGTTGATTTTACCGTTTGTAAGGATCCCTGAGATGTAGTGATAGTTTGTTTTTGTACGACCTACATGTTTCAGAACGACGCTCTCCTTCATGTGCTGGTATACATGGCCAGTTGTCCATTATGCACTCTGATTAAGGACCTACTGGTGCACACACTGGTGACAGAACGCGGCAGGCAAAGAAGGCATGTGTGTGTGTGTGCATGTGTGTGTGTGTGTTTGGAGATGTGGGTGTGCGCAATCAATTGAAAAGGTCTTTCCAGGAAGTGCTTTTTGTTTATTATTGTTCTTGTTTATAGTATTTATTAAAATTTATTTTGTTAGTCTAGTTCTGTGGTGAAATTGTTAACTGATAGTGTTTGAGGTGTTTTAAAGTTATTATAAATATTTGTTTCTTGCTCCTCCCTTCCTTCCCTATTGGCCACAGCCTGTCATAATAACTGAGTTGTTAAATATTCCATTCTGATGTACATAAACTCTAATTTATACATAGAACTGAAATAAATATAAGAGCATTTTGAAAATTCAGTCTGTTGTCCTGGACCTTTTTCCCCTGCATGCAGGAACCTGATGTAGAAGCATTGCGTTCCCAGAGGGTTATTTAAAGGACGCTCAACACCTGATAAGGAAGTGACACTCTACCAGTTACATGGCAGTTTATCGGTCCCGCTGTGATGCAAAGACATCCTTCCACTTGTCTGTAAAGGCCACATCATAAGATCATCTGGATCATTCATCTGCTCTAGCTGTTATTGGCTCCTACCACAAAGAGGAACTCTGGGAAGGGAAGAGGACTGGGAGAGGAGGGGGACTCTCTCTCTCTCTCCTGGAACCTCTATGGTTGGAGCTCGCCTGACCCCCGACCTGCCCTGTCAACGCCGATAAAGAGGTTTGAACTAAACAGTGTGTGTGTGGTATGTGTGTCCGCTCTGTGTGTGTGTGCCCTGTGTGTTTGGATGTACCCTGTGTGGTGTGTGTGTCCTGCGTATGTGTACGTGTGTGAGGCTGTGTGTGTGTGGTGTGTGTCATGCTTGTGTATGAGTGTGTGTGTGGGTGTGTGTGGTGTGTGTCCTGCTTGTGTATGAGTGTGTGTGTGTGTGTGGTGTGTGTCCTGCGTGTGTGTAAGTGTGTGGTGGTGTGTGTGTAAGTGTGTGATGGTGGTGCTTGGGTAGAGTGCGTGCGTGCTCCTCTTATCTCTGACAGCTTGTTTGGCATCTCCAGTCTCCTCCAGCTGGGCCGTCTCACAGACAACCTGCTTCCCACAGACAGGAGGGCTTGGCTGGGCTGGAGCACACAGCAAGGTGGGGTGTGTTGGTGGTCCCTCTCCTTTTCTCCTCAACCCCACCTCCCTCTTTTGAGGGTTAAGGGTATCACGTTTCTATTATTTTCGCATAGGGTTAAGGGCCCTCACACCTGTTAACAGTTCACATACAACCCCCCTCCCCATCCCCCCTGCAACCCACACACACACACAACACCCTCACAAATGCTTCTGTCGCTGCACTCTACAAGAAACCCTATAATCAAAATATTTAAATATTTTTGCTGCACAGAGAATTCTTCGCTCTCTCCCCCTCTCTATCTTTCCTTGGCTCTCTCCTGCCTCTTTCTCCTGCCTCTCTCCTCTGCCTCTCTCCCCTGCCTCTCTCCCCTGCCCCTCTCCCCTGCCTGCCTCTCTCCCCTGCCTGCCTCCCCTGCCTGCCTCTCTCCCCCTCTCTATCTTCCCTTGGCTCTCTCCAGCCTCTCTCTCCTGCCTCTCTCCTCTGCCTCTCTCTCCAGCCTCTCTCCCCTGGCTCTCTCTCCTGCCTCTCTCCCCTGCCTCTATCCCCTGCCTCTCTCCCCTGCTTGCCTCTCTCCCCCTCTCTATCTTCCCTTGGCTCTCTCCTGCCACTCCTGCCCCTTTCCCTTGTCTCTCTCCCCTGCCTCTCTCCCCTGCCCCTCTCCCCTGCCTGCCTCTCTCCCCTGTTTCTCTCAGACACAGTGGGGTCAGGGGTTAAGCAGGCGGCTCTTCAGAAGCTCTGGTCCTCCTTAACCCTTTGTCTCCATCATGCGCCAGTCTGCTGAGAGTGGAGACCCCCAGACGGCTCCCAGGGGCCCCTCCTCGGTTTCATCAGAAGATGGATCACGTCTGTGCTACATCAGCAGCACAGCGCGAACCTCGGATGAGCGATACGATTGCGCGTATATTTATATGTTGTGTGCATGCGGATGTGTGTGTGTGCGTGTGTCTGCGAGTGTGTGTGTGTGTACATAGAGGGTTCGGTCCAGCTGTTCCAGTAGACTCTCCCAGATACACTGGTCTGACCAAAGACAGATGAGCCAAGTGATCAAAGACCCTAAGTGGTGCTTATCATTATCTCTCTACCTCCCCCACACCCACCTCCCCCCACCTCCCCCCCGCCTTTCACCCTTTCAATGCCATTCTTCCCATCACTATTTTCAGCCTGGTATTTGAGGCAAACTGCTGCTGTTTTTTCTCTCCGATTTTCATCTCTTCTGAGTTCCCTCAGTACGCACACATACCTATGCGCACATACACCCATATGCTCAATTCAATAGTTGTCTGCCACGAATAATACATTTTTGTGTTCGGAAAGAATGACATTGTGTCATTTTTTAATTCCCATTCTGGAACGGTTGGTGTTTTAGTCTTCCATTTCCTACCTTTGTTTCCTGTAGAAGGTAGAAATGTTTGTGAATTTCAGGTACTTGTTTCCTGTTTCGGTTCCTCTCCCGCTCAAAGTACTGCGATTGAGGTCTAATCAGAATCTCCTCGTCTTTAGATAGAGATATCTGCGTGGTTCAGACCGCTCCTCCAGTGCCTTGTGAAGCATTTGTGGGATATTCAACCCTTATTTGGAGAGACATAAGTGGTCAGAGATGCAGTGTAATTGACAAAGTTGATTATGCTCTGTGATGGGTTGGCTTGTCTGTGGTTGCGGTGGGGGCACTAGGACCCAGAGGGGAACACAGAGGGAGGGGAGCCACATCACCCCAGAGGCATGTAAAACACAGAGCAGACTGTTTTAATTTGGTACATTCATAAACATACAGTACTACTATAAGCCCCCCTGTGACAGGGAACGACTATTTGCAGGAACTCTGCAAACTCAAGTCCCATCCACAAGAGAAGGTTTATTTGAATGTAGCTAATGTCCATTCTATAAATTCCAGTTCCCTGGTTTAAAAGCCCTGAGTGGTAATGCCATTAAGCTGTGTATCGTAACGAGACCACGGATGGAAGCTAATTCGCCCAAATGAGAGTTTATGGCTGAAATAGTCATGAGTTCCCTGGAGTAGATCTTAATATGAGAGCAGGAGCTGTCAGAGATTAAAGAGGACAAAGACCACTGGTGTGTGTGTGTGCATGTGTGTGTGTGCGTGCATGCATGTGTGTGGGTGCCTGTGTGTGTATGTCTGCGTGTGCGTGCGTGTGTTTGTAAGTCTGTGTGTGTGTGTATGTCTGTGTGTGTGCGTGCAGCCGTGGGTAGTCCGAAGACAAAGGGAGGGGTCACAGGTCAGACACACAGCAGACAGACCAGCGCAGGGTCACATGGGTCAGCCTAACATGATCAGGCCCTTCTTTATCTGCTCTTTCCTCCATACCACAGGGGTGATAGCACCTCCCTATCAGCCCTGCTCTTCAAGCCCCTGACCCAGGCCGCTCTCCCTGGGCCCGTCCACATCGACATCCATGCAGTTCTATTTCTATGACCCACAGCATGCTGAACAAGGGATTAGTACCGGGCAGACACACACATGTACTTATACACACACATGCACAAACGGACGCACACACACAAAGACCGCCATATGAACATACGCTTGACAGGGTATAGAGGAGAGACGCGACCCCCTATTGGGTGATGAGGGGGGTTAGTGGCCGACATGGAGCCAATGTCCTGTCTGATTACAGCCAGAGGACTGGAGAGGCAGGCTAATCCTCTCTCACATGCTCACACACACACACACACACACTGACACACACTCAGGCACATGTACACTGACACACGCGCATACACACATACTGACACACACACAAGTGCACACACACACCAACACACTGCAGTCGGTGTGTCTGGATGGCGGCACGCAGTATAATGATATCACTACCGGCACACTGTTGCTGTGTTTGGACAAGAGGTCATGCCACTTGGACAAAAGGTCACAAATAGAGGTAGCCTTGCATGAACACACACACACGGACGCACTTACATATAAATATGCATTTCTCCTTTTTTATATATACAATCGAATACATAAATATATGTATATGTTTACATCTAAAACATATATAAATGTGTGTTTTGATGAAGATAAATAAGCTCCAGGGTGTGGGCAGTGGAGGTCCATCCTTGTAGCCCCACACAGGCCTCCCTTTCCCAGCCCGGGCCCTGACAGCCCCCCTGGCTTCCCTGGCTCTCATGTCTCCACATGTGAACCAGGATGTCAGCAAACAAGCCGACAAGACCACTGCTGAGACACGAACACAACAACACAAACATCCATAAACAAACAAATGCATACACAGCTCCCCCCCCCCCCCCCCCCAGTTCCCCAACCCCCACATGCACACACACACAGCGAACCTTCTCCCCAACAAAACTCCATTGCACCCCCCCCACCCCTAACCTCAGAGCCTATTGTTCCAGCCCTGAAGCATTGTTTTGTGCTGGACGGGGTATTGTCTCTCATTCCTAATAGATGAGCTTGGAGAGCATGAAGGCCCTTTCTCTGACAGGGTCATTAGCATAAACACAGACTTCCTCTCAGCATCTGTTTGTATCGGGCTGTTGACCCTTAATAATGGATCCCTAAATGTTTATCACCTGTCCACTGGAGTATGAGTCTGTGTCTCTGTGTGTGTGTGTGTGTGTGTGTCTGTGTGTGTGTGTGTGTGTCTCTGTGTGTGTGTGTGTGTGTCTCTGTGTGTGTGTGTGTGTGTGTGTCTCTGTGTGTGTGTGTGTGTGTGTGTGTGTGTGTGTGTGTGTCTCTGTGTGTGTGTGTGTGTCTGTGTGTGTGTGTGTGGTTGAGCCACCATCCTACCTATCCCATACACTGCATCAACGGTATTCTTCCACTGCCCTAATGCACCCTCCTCCTCTCCGCTCCTCTCCTCCCCAAACATGTACAAATAATCATCTCTGCGCTGATGCCTTCAAATATTCATCTCCTGCCCTCGTGCTCCTGGCTGTTAAAAGGTCTGCAGATGTTTACACGGGTGTGAGGTCCACATCTCCTCAGCCTCACACACTGTCTCTGTCACCAAGCACAACATGCTTTTATTCTGATAGCATCTCTCCATTAGCATTAATAAAGCCCAGTGTGTGTAGTGTGCTTTCTGCTCATCAAAAATTGATTCAGCTGCATCCCCACTACCAGATCTGTGTGTTGTTGTTTTTCCTCTTCGCTAACTCTCTCTCTCTCTCTCTGTAAGTGTGTGTCTGTGTGTGTGCGTGCGTGCCTTTGCAGATGCATTTCTCTGGTGATGATGTCTGCCTCACCTAATCCTAGACATCCCACCTGATGTGCCTAATGCGGGAACGACATCGCGGGCCACCTCCCACTGCGTTCATCTGAATGACTCTCTCCTCTGTCACCGGGGGGGAGGCCGACGCCACGAGTACCACAAGGTGATCCCAGAGCCATGTCTAGTCGAAAGCTTTCACTTAGTGGTTAGTGAAGTCACTGTGTGTGTGTCTGTTTCAGGAGGTTTCCGTGGGTGACACAGAGGATAGGAATGTGTGAATTCACAGCTTCAAGTTAGATGACACTCCTCCATTTAGGATAGCAATCTGTCAATCAGCTGAAGAAACCTTCAGTCTTGTTGGCCTCCACGTCAGAAAGATCTGGTGTGCAGTTTTGGATGGAATACAAGATCCAGCCACAGGAGGCTCCAAGAAGCTTTGTGTGTGTGTGTTGCCATAGAAACAGAAACACGCAGCAAAGTAGAAAGATTGAACCAACTCCAACAGGAAAGTTTCCTTACCAAAGTTACTCACCGTCATTTATCACCCCGGCTGGTTGAAGGATTCTCCAGACACAGGAAACAGAATGGCCCTGAACCTGGAGGATTATTTCAAGACAGTCTTTGAGGAACAACTCTCAAAGTGAGTGAGTGTGTGTGTGTCAGAGAGATTTTAATTTATTTTTTCCAAAATAAATACAACTCGAATCCTTATGGTCCTCAAAGGACCTAACGTTTGTGTGTGAGTTTAATGCAAATCATTGTCTGTGTAATTGGTTTTTTGGATGTCCACCTTTGTGTGTTTGTATGTGTGTGTAGAAAAGTGCCAAGGAGGGAGAGAGATCTGATGACAGGTGCAACGCGTCTGCTGGAGAAACGGAGTGAAATCACCCAGGTGGACAAACGGCTGAAGACTCACAGAGAGGTGCTCAGGACAAACCTCGCAACGCTCATCATGAGCTGTATCACACTCGGCAAACAACAATGACCACAACTGCCAACGATGGACTACAGAAGCTTCCCTCTTCTGTGTTCCTGCTATCTGTGATTGTCTGAACCTGTTTTTGTCCTCGTGTGACGATGAATCTGTGGCGGTCGTGCCATGCCAACGGTTTTAACAGTCCTGTGTGTCTTTCTGGTGTGTGTGTGTGTGTGTGTGTGTTTGTGTGTGTGCACACAGGAGTTTGAGCTGAAAAAGCAGAGTTTGCGACAGCAGAGAAATGAGTTGATGATGAAGGAGGAGTTGCTGAAGGAGTCTCTTCTCAAGTTTGACAAATTCCTCAAAGTCTGTGTTTACAACCCTCCATCTGGAGGTTCTACCTGACATAACAACCTTTCTCATCGAATCTGTAGTGTTTCATTGAACCTTGTTGGACCAGGGGGTGATAATGTCTCAACCGCTCATTAGGAAAACGATGCCAAGCGAAGTCGCGGAGCGAAGAAAGCAGAGAAAGAGAGGGAAGCTGTCCTGCAGAAGGAGGCAGAGATCGAGAGACTGAAGGACGAGTGTGCGATCCTGGAGGCCCGAAGACAGAGACTGCAGGGCAGAGTGGAGAGGAGCGCCCTCTACTGGAACTTCCTGGAACAGGTCCTCCGAATGTCCAAGGTACACCAGTTCAACAAATCACATCAAACATTATGTGTGTAGTTGTACAAAACTGTTATGGTGAATAAAGGAAGTTGATGTCTTCCAATTAAATCAGGTAAGTTGTGATGTAATTATTGTGTGTGTGTGTGGGTGTGTGTGTGTATATGTGCCGCAGTTCGAGGAGGTCTGGGAGCTGCTGGGTCGCTTCGAGACCCTGGTGACCACCAGGGACCAGTTGAGACAGAGGGAGATCGAGGTCCAGGAGCAGGTGGACGGCCTGAGAGGAGCCCTCCAGAGATACACGGACCAGCAGAGCTGTCTGCTGGTGCACAACAACAACCTGCTCTCCAAGCTCCAGAGCCAGCTGGACCAGGCACGCTCAGACGCTCTCCGATGGGTGGGTGTCAGACATCCTCAATCAAACACAGAGCAGACACGATCGATGGATTTCTAAGGGACTGTTGCTGGATTTCGATCTTTTAGTCTTGTTCCCGAATAATGCTAATGACAAGGATGGTCTCCTTTTTTAATTCAGGAGAGCAAGTGGAATCACATCCAGACCACAGCGGCGAAGGAGACGCTCCTATTGGGCCAGATCAAAGTGGTGACCCTTAACCTTTATCACATGACGGGTGGGCAGACTGACCAGGAAGAGGGTGTGGCCATTGACGACACAGAGGCGCAGCTAGATAAGGTTGGTCGTCTCCCAGTGATGTAGCACGTGTCTGGGTCGGACTGGGCCATCTAAGGTCAGGGTCATCTGGCTGCCATTAATCTCCACTGGTATGTCTAACAGCAACAGCACCATTCATCACTGTGGTGTCTCTGCTTCAGATACAGCTGTTCATCAAGGACCAGGCAGCCATTGTGAGCCACATCCAAGGTCAGGATCCCTCAGATGACAGAGAGTGAGGAGGTGAAAGAAGATCAAGAAGATTCCAGAACAATTCCAGCTGACTGTGAGGAGACTGTGGGGAGAATAGGACGTCCCACATGTTGTGAAGGGCCTGTCGACTGTGGAGCAGGGAGGCCTGCCTGGGTTGGCAGTCTGGTTTGGGGCCGTTCCAAACACTGAACAATCTAAACTCTGCTGCCACCATGTGGTTGGGGAGGGAAAATGTCTAATATGTGCCAAACTCAACTTTCACCACACAATGGTTGTGATGGATATTCATTAATTTTTTTTTACTTTACTCATATGAAATTCTGTAATTTTGTATGTTTATTTGCATAGCTATTACAATAAGAAGTTTTCTTTCCAATTATTAATTTGAACTGCTTTATATGTTTCGATCATGAGATTCATTTCTGCATTTTATAATAAACTGAACTGAAAAAAAAAAGTATATATAGTTTATATATCTATATACATGTACACACACTAAAACATAATATAACATGAGTCATCAAGCAGCATTATAGGAGCGGCATTTAATAGGAAATCATCTCAAATGAATTACGAAGATAAAAATAACACTCAAATAAATCCCCCAGGTACAATATATGAAATGTAAAAACACACAGTGACCACGTACTGGTCACTGGTGGAGAGCTCTTTAGAACCGCAGGTAGGAAGTCCACCGGCTCTATTTGCCCTTCTTGCCTTTGCCCTTCTTGCCCTTCTTGGCCTTGCCCTTTCCCTTCATGGCCTTGCGGACGCGGTGGCCCCTCCACATGGCCTGGATCAGGGTGGCGGCTTGGCTCTTCAGCTCCAGCAGCCTCCTGTCCTCCTCCCTCCTCTCCTCCGCCAGGCGCCTCTCCTCCTGGATCTGGCTGAACTCCACCTCCAGGACGGCGTATGCCTCCTCCAGCTGCCTCAGCTCCTCCTTCTCCTCCTCGAACACGCCCATCATATCCTCCAGCTCTAGCTGGAGAAAGGAGGGGTAGAGAGGTGGGGATATGGGATAAGACGGGATCTAACACCCCACACCCTCCACACACCCTCCACCCACAGAAGACAGAGGGGGTAGAAAAGATGGAATGCATTTGGAATCTTGAATGTCTGTCCCCACCAGCTGAGTCTCTGTGTCGTCATGGATACTCTACCTGTTTCTCTCCCATGTCGGCGTCGTACTTCTGGATCCAGTTCTCGATCTCTGTTTCCACCTTGTACTTTTTCTAACGCCAGAGGGGCAGAGTACAGCATTACTGTCAAGTTCAGACACTCGATTTCGGTGTTGGAATGTTTTTTTCTCCCAAATTAAAATGTAAGATGAAGATTCCAACTGATAAGGGATGCTGCTTGACCTTTAAAGACTGACCTTTCGAAGAGTGGTCTCCACCTCGCGGTTCTCTGCAATCAGGTTGTTGAGCTGGACTCGTAGCTGATTGGCCTCTTGCTGCATGCGGCTCTGTTTCCCCTCCGAGGTCTTGGCGTCTGATTGGCTCTGCTTCTCGGCGTCCTGCTGCATTCTCAGCACAAAGTCCTCCGAGATCTTCTCCATCTGGTGCAGGGAGCTTTTCAGCTTCTTGATAACCTCATTCTTCTTGCCAATCTAAGAGAGACGAAGAGACAGAGAGAGGGGGAATAGGGTGGTAGAGAAATTACCATTTCTATTCGGAAGAGGGAATATCTTGCACAGAAAGCTCTTGTTTGCAAACAGACAAGTTATTCTGGTGGGTTTTAGGTGCCTCTATACCTCTGTGTCACTGTCCTTAATGGAAGCTTCCACTGCAGTTTCCAGCAAAGCTACCAGCTCCATGTTGTTCTTGTGCCTCAGAGACACTTCCTGCATGTAGCATCTCCGCTCCCTCTCCTCTGTGGGGCTGGTCAACAGCTTCTCCAGTAGCACCCCCTTGAGCTCCATCAGCCCCCCCAAGACGCCCTGCATGCCTCCACTCACCCCTGGTGATCCCTTCAATACGCCCTCCCCTCTCACCGCCGCCCCTCTCAGAACGCGTCTGGCGGCCGGTTGGTCTCGGAGCAGACGCAACACGTTCTTCAAGGAGCTCTGGATGTCTTTCTCCGCCTGGACTCTTTTCCCCCCCACGGCCTCACCACCGGGTGTCCTCTCCAGACTCGCCAGCCTCTCTTCAAGAAGCCGGTGCTCCCTTAGGGCCCCGGTCACTTCCTCTCCCAGCCCCACTGACAGATCCTCCAGGTGGGCCAGCACAGCTGGCAGTAAAGCCACCTGCTCCACCCGGCTGATGCATTCGTCCAGCACTCCGGCTATTCGCTTAGTCTCCAGCGACGACAGCTTCGTCTTTGAGGGGTCTAGGATCTTCAGGGAGTCTTCTCGTGCCTTGACCTTGGGCTGGGGGCAGTGGAGCAGGGTCTGGGGGGTGACATCCTCTGTGGGCAAGGCAGCCTCTGCTGACATGCTAAAAAAAGATCCTCCGTTAATTTTACATTTCAATTATTCCATGTACATCTGATTCAAAGACAAACTATTTCACAATATATTTCGAGTTTTTTGCTACTTTAGCTAAATTAGCTATCTTGCTCCAGTGCACTAATGAACTGTCAAGGGGTGTCTAACTAACTGAGCACTATTGGCTATTAAGCTTTTTTGTTGTTGTTGATGTGTTAGAATATGTCACTTATTTTAAGGAACCTACTTACCTCTTACAAACCTTACAAATCTTTTTTACATAAAGTTTATAACAGCTTTAGCTAGCGCTAGCTAGATAAATGGTCCGCATTGTTTCTGACAGTCTCTCCAAGAAAATAATTATAATTGTGTTGATGGTTCACGCCATGGTTGCTAGGATACAGCATGCATCCACTGTCGAGATACTTTCAAAACTGGAGGGTATTTCGGTGAAGGCACCAACATTGTTGCCATATATTGATTTAATTAGTATTTATTGCACAGATATACGCTGTCTATTGGCGGACCTTTTTGGTAAAATTGTAAATATCATATAATAAATGTCAGATCCACATAGATTTCCATGTCCACTTTTATTTTGAAAACCCTGTGGCCAGTGCCGTCCGTCGTTACTGTCGTAAAATGTAACATTGTTTCTTGCGATAATGAACGGTCCAACTTGAAGGACAGTTAGACTAGCTTAATATTAAAGTAGTTATTCAAATATTATATATCTTTGGCTCCGAATAATATTACCAAACTTAGGAATCAAACATTGTATGGTTTAATTTTATAGCTACGGTAGCTAGTACTTCACAAGTCTCGTAGAAACTTATTGGAAGTCAAATGATGATGGACAGTTATAAGGCCAGCCTGGCGTGCTGGTCAGCGACAGATGTCACTAAGTACAAATCAAGCAGCATCAAATCAGCTGAACTAGCTAGCTAACCAAATTGAGTTAGCTAGCTAGCGATTCGATTGATTCACAAGCGCTTCATTTGAGGAACTTATCTTCCTAGCTAGCTAACTAGTTTAAAGTCCAAAGTTCTTAGGGTAAATTAATGCAATATTGCTCGCTGGCTAGCACAACATAGCTAAGAGATAGCTAGACTTGCTAAGTTTGAGAAGTCGACTGTGTATAGCTAGTTAGCTAGCTAGGAGTTTAATGTCCCTGACGACATGCTAGCTTTCTAGCTAGAATACCTTGCGTAAGAATGTTTTTGGTAACAGTTTCTAGCTCCTTTTAAAACTAATGGGCTATTAGGAAGCTAGTTGAGTGGAATACTTTTCTTAGATCTTCACATCTATCAGAACTCTGGCCATAATGGAGGCCAGTGATGACGATGTGCCCCTCATCCTAACCTGGGACGATGCGAACAGCGGTTTGCTAAGCGATGAGATGGAGAGAGGAGACACGGAGAGAGGCGATGAGAGTAAGTTTTTGTTGTCATCCAAATTCTGCATCTTTGAACTGTGTAGTCAGACACCAAATTTAATAGCAAACCCTAGGGTAGGCTATCAGCTGCAATCAGTGTGTTGTTTACGTTAGATCATCTGTTGGATCTGCCTTGCAATGTGGTGTTGTACTGCAACTTATTCTCAACCATACTGTAATGCTAAATCAATAACGTTGAATTATATGTAGACTCATTGACAATGATTTGAATAAAATCACAAAGTTTGATTATAGACAGTTTCTGGTCCTCTCAGGAATGCCTGGCTAAGTAGAAGGGCTGAGAACAGATAGTATTAGTTGGGCCACAGTTTGTTCCCCCATTTAAACTTACCAGCGTTGCTCCTCTGCTGCCAGACTACATCCGTTGTTTGCCTTACACCCAAGTCAAAGGTCATGTTTAAAAAAATAAAATATAGAGTAGCTCCCTGGCCCTGTGTGTTTGTGTGTGTGTGTATATTTGTGTGTTATCCTGTCTAGTAATCCTGCAGCCTTTGTATCCCTCACACACACCACAAATTGCCTCTCACACACTCACGCTGCAAATTGCAGTGTCAGCAGTGTGAGTGGCCCCCCTGCCCCATGTTTAGGGGCTGCGTGTGTGTCTATACGTGAGTGTGTACGTCCACAGCGTTCTCTGCAGGGCTGACTGTGCATCCTTCTTGGTCTTTTTTTCTTCTTTTTTTTTTTTTTACTGCTCTAAAAACGGACAGGATAATGGAAACTGTTTGTCCAGGATATCTGGGAGTGGTCACTTGTAGGAAAGAGACTAACCAACCTGCTCTAGGGTTGGAGTGTCCTCGAGAGAGAGAGAGGGAGAGAGGGAGAGGGAGAGGGAGAGGGAGGGAGAGGGAGGGAGAGAGAGAGAGAGAGAGAGAGAGAGAGAGAGAGAGAGAGAGAGAGAGAGAGAGAGAGAGAGAGAGAGAGAGAGAGAGAGAGAGAGAGAGTTAAACCCATACACAGTGGAAGGAAGCCCTGCCCCCCCCCCACCCCCACCCACACACAACACACCACACCACACCACATGCATTGCTGTGGACTCTTGATTGGAAAAGCAGGTTTCTGTTGTGAGGGGGCCACGTGAAGAAGAATGGTCACATGGGGAGGATGAATTCTGGGATATTTCTGTCTGATCTGGGAGGACTAGGCAGACTCGGTTTGTTTGAGTTTCTGTGTGGGCCTGGAGAAGAGCAGCGTCCGCTGGACCTCAGCGTGTTGTTGACAGACAGGCAGCTTCAAACACTGAAACCAGTTATTGTTCTCTTACAAATGTGAGGCAGGGAGAGAGCACACAGCTCACACAGGACGCTCCGCTGCCAGGGCAACAGCAGAGTCGAGGCCCCGGTATAGCCACGTTAGCAAGCCCTGGAAAGACCCCAGTTGGATCTTTTACCTGACACCTCAGCCGACAGCTCTCACGGCAACGCCAGGGGACTCGGCGCGCCGTACAGGAGCCTCACGCTGACCGCAGGGAGGGACACACGTCTATACTCTCCTCGTCTGTGGTCCCAGAGAACAGCGTTGCAGCAAGCCGGAGCGTGAGTCATGTGGTTGGTGGAGGAGCCAGGGAGACTCCTGCAGGAATAACTCCGCCCCCCCCTCACACAGCAACGCTGGCCGGAGGTCCGAGGTGATGTAGACAAGTCAGAACGACATCCACCTGAAGACGAAGAGGATCTTGTCGTGATTTAATTTCTTTTGAAGATGTAGGCCGTTTTGATCCTTCAGATCTAAGGTTTATTTTGATAGTGTTTGGCTGTTATCAGTCTGCGGTTTTGTTCTGTTTTTCATCGATGGAGATGACCCTTATTATGCCACATATGAGATGTTAGTTAGCTATTAGGAAGAAACTGTCCATCTATATGCTTAACTGAAGAGCTATAGAGGAAACACTGAGGAAGTTAAACAGTAGCTTTTGCAGTTTCTATTTGGTCAGACGGCTATAGCCACATATTTGCCAAGTAATCACTTTTTTCTTTTCTTTTTTGTTTTACTCTCAACAACCTTAAAAACAATCTGCAAAGAGGAAGGATAAGATTTGGATTTTTTTTGTTTGTGGTACAAAGGCTACTTTACTGGTGGTGAGTCACTGTGCGTTCCCATTTTAGAGCAGCTGTCTGCAGGGTGACTTTCTTTCAAATCCTCGCAAAGACTCACAGGACGCCGGAACAGGCGGCAGGGAACAGGCGGCAGGGAACAGGCAGGGAACAGGCGGCAGGGAACAGGCAGGGAACACGAGGTTCAGAGGTCAAACTCCACTTTCTAGCAGAAAGCAGGAGAGAGGCGGAAACAGTTGGAACTCTCAGGACCGTGCCTCCTTATCCAACTTCTTACCGGTCCCGATCCTCCAGGCCTCGGGTCCCAACTTCCTGTTTTGGTGAGGAGGTCTGTAACAGAGTGGCGATCCCCACCCTGTCTTGATTCTGCTGAATCTTCTGAACGCCTCTGGACTTTGGCCTGAGGATCGTTGTTCTTGCCTGGTGTACCTGGTGCCCCCCAGAGAGAAACGACCAGGGTTTGAGGACGTGGCTGGCACCTGCATCCCTCCTATCTGTGGCCCCTCAGGAATGTGAGCGTGTGTCCCTGGAAGTTTGTCGGACACTGGAGCCAGACCTGCGGACTGTCAATGTCACACACACGGCTTTAGAGGACCACGGGGCTCCAAGCACACACGCATACACACGTGAAAGGAAACTGAGCCATGGAGTGCTCATCTGTTCAGACAGAGATACCTTGTATCCATGACAACCTGACGGTGGAGGATAATCCTGTCTTGATATCTTCATTTATGGTGGAGCAAGAAGTAGACAACCCTGGTATGTGTCTGGACAGCTATCAGCAGATAAGGGGGAGCCCTCTCAAGGCTTTAGACTGCTGTTTTAACCTCACTACTCTGTGGTTGTGAACCACATTCACACTGAGTGGATTCTTTCTCCTACAGATGGAGGAGGAGGCTATGACATTGCGAACAATGCTGTGATTCCCACGCCGGGACCACAGAACCACAGGCCCCAGAATGCATCACTGCGACATAGCTGGGAGATGAATTACCAAGAAGCAGCTATCTACCTGCAGGTACTGTACCAGTGCCGCACATCTTGCTGCTTCTGTATGTAGTTTACCTCTCAGATCAGGGTTGCCTGGTTGTAATCACTATTTGCCAGTGTGCCAAAGCCAAAACTTACCCAATGGAGTTTTGAATCACCAAAACGGCGAAACAAACTACAATCATGGAGGCAACTTGTCAAGTTCGGTATTTGCAGATGACGACAGAAACGTTCTGTCTCCGTGATAACTTGATATTACTCTAATTCTTCAGAGATGTTTTCATCCTGGAATTAGTAACTGTTGCGGAAAGTACAATCGCTCCTAAAGGTACCGTAAACCCCTAGGCATGGCAATAACTGCTTTACTGACCACCAGACACACACATGCCTGGTTCTGTATAAGTAAGTTTACCTCTGGTTTGTGTTGAGCTAGCCAACCTACAGCTCATGTGACCTTGTAATGGTTTACTGCCTGTGTGAGCTTTGCTTGTTAAAACACACCTGGAATGGTCCTGGGACAGGTGACAATTACTCTGCAATGGATGTTTATGGTTGGTTTCGTTTGTTTGTGTGTGTGTGCCTGCCTGCTTGTGTGTATACCTGCACGTGCATGCATGTTTGTGCGCGCGTGTGTGTTCCACAACAGGAAGGAGAGAACAATGACAAGTTCTTCACGCATCCGCGGAGCCCCAAAGCGCTGGCTGCCTACCTGTTTGCCCACAACCACCTGTTCTACATGATGGAGCTTCTCACAGGGCTGCTGCTCATGGTGCTGTCGCTGTGCGAGGCCCCCGCTGTCCCCTCGCTACGGCTCGACGTCTACGTACGGACACACACACATACACACAGGCAGTCCATACACACACTGCACACAGACAGACAAACACACACTCAGGCAATCCACACGCAGACACACACACCACACACAGACACACACCCAGGCAGTCCATACACACACACAGACACACACACCCAGGCAGTCCATACACACACACAGACACACACACCCAGGGAGTCCATACACACACACAGACACACACCCAGGCAGTCCATACACACACACAGACACACACACCCAGGCAGTCCATACACACACACAGACACACACACCCAGGCAGTCCATACACACACACAGACACACACACCCAGGGAGTCCATACACACACACAGACACACACCCAGGCAGTCCACAGACACCACACACAGACACCACACACAGACACTACACACAGACAGACAGACCCAGTCGTACTGTGCTCTCCCAGTCCTGTGCCTGCGTACAGGAGCTGATGCTGCTGTGTCTGCAGGTCCACGCCACGCTGGAGCTGCTGGCCCTGGTCATGGTGGCCTTCGAGCTCTGCATGAAGCTGCGCTGGCTCGGATTCCACACCTTCATACGCCACAAGAGGACCATGGTGAAGGTCAGCACAGCCTTCCTTTTTCGGCTTTATGTATCTTTGATAAGAGACAGGAAAGCATGGAGAGGGAGGAAGACATGCAGGAAATGGCCCCTGCGTTGACGCCTTATACTTTGTGGTACGTGCTGTACCCGGTGAACCAGAAGGGTTTTTTCACAGCTCTTTATGTTATATTGTGTGTGTGTAGACTTGTGTGTTGCTGCTCCAGTTCGTGGAGGCCATAGTGGTTCTGATCCGCCAAACGTCTCACCTCCGCGTGACCCGGGCTCTCAGACCCATCTTCCTGGTGGACTGCAGATACTGTGGCGCTGTCCGCAGGTAGGACGCTCACACACACACACACACACACGCTCCTCCATTTGCCGCTCCCCAAACCCCCGGGGTCACTGACAGACCTTATCTCTCCTCCAATCAGAAACCTGCGTCAGATCTTCCAGTCCCTCCCACCTTTTATTGACATTCTTCTGCTGCTGCTCTTCTTCATGGTTATCTTTGCTATCCTGGGTGAGAAACACAGACACATGGTTATCTTTGCTATCTTGGGTGAGAAACACATGGTTATCTTTGCTATCTTGGGTGAGAAACACACACCAATGGTTATCTTTGCTATCTTGGGTGAGAAACACACACATGGTTATCTTTGCTATCTTGGGTGAGAAACACACACACACGGTTATCTTTGCTATCCTGGGTAAGAAACACACAAACACACGCACACACATACCGTGAATCAGTCAGTTCTGTTGTCTCACCGTTGTATTGATCGTCTTTTGTTTCTCCACAGGTTTCTGTCTGTTCTCCCCAAACACTGCTGATCCGGTATGTTCCAGAATGTCTTACTCAGAAGTGTGCAACTGTGATTTCTGCATGTGCATCGAAGTCTGTGTGTATGCGGGCGTCTTTATATGTGCATGCTGGTGACCAGTTTTGCTAACTGTGTTGTGTGACTGTGTTTCTCCCTCAGTACTTCAGCACTCTGGAGAACAGCATTGTTAGTCTGTTTGTGCTCCTGACCACAGCAAAGTAAGCCCACGCACTGCAAACACACACACACACACACACACACACCTTCACCCCTCACATACCTCAATGAACTTCTGTTTTGGATTCCCTACTTAAGTGTTCTGTGTTCCTGAGTTGACGGTGTGCTTCCTGTTGTCTGTAGTTTTCCGGACGTAATGATGCCGGCGTACTCAAGGAACCGCTGGTCCTGCGTCTTCTTCATAGTCTACCTCTCCATAGAGCTGTACTTCATCATGAACCTGGTACACACACACACATGTATACACACACACATGCATACATACACACACACACACATGCATACAGGTACATACACACACACGCACACACACCCAAAGAATCCAGCAAGGGGATTGATAACGAATATTGTCTGTGTGTGTGTGTGTGTGCAGCTCCTAGCTGTGGTGTTTGACACCTTTAACGGGGTGGAGAAGATGAAGTTCAAATCCCTGCTGCTACACAAGCGCTCCGCCATCGACCACGCCTTTCAACTACTGGTCAGCCGGCAGGTAGAGTAACACACACACACACATACACACACATACACAAACACAGAGCTAGTGAAAGGGGAGACTATCAATATATAATGATAATAATAGAAGTGTGTTTAACTGCTATAAGGCGTGTGTGTGTGTGTGTCGCAGAGACCGATGGGTGTGTCGCTGAAGCAGTTTGACGGTCTGATGCGTTTCTACAGACCACGGATGTCTGCCAGGGATCGCTTCCTCACCTATAAGGCTCTGAACACAGCTGGGGCACCTATGCTCAGGTACCTACCATCCACACACACACACATGCATACAGGCACACACACACACACACGCACACACACACGCACACATGTACAGATCTGCAGTTGTGTGTTCGTCTTTTGCAGCCTGGACGACTTCTACAAGTTCTATGAGGTCATCGGACTCAAGTGGAAGGTAAGCCTACCTCAGGTCAGCATTTACCTGTACATAGCTGATGTACTACCGCATCCTGAGGTGTGTGTGTGTGTGTGTGTGTGTGTGTGTGTGTGTGTGTGTGTGTGTGTGTGTGTGTGTGTGTGAGGTAGGCACGGCGGAGTGGGGAGCACTGGTTTGATGACCTTCCAAACACCACCTTTCTCATCTTCAAAGGTTAGTGGTCCGCTTCTATCAATCCTGCCATCTATTATTCCCTCCCTTCCATCTATCCATCCCATCCTTCCCTCCCTCCCAATCTGCCCTTCCTTCTCCTCCCCCTGGTTGTTCTGTCTCATGGTCTGCCTCTGCTTCCTAACAGGCATCAACATGCTGGTGAAGTCGAAGGCCTTCCAGTACACTATGTGTGAGTGTTGTCCTCCGCTCAGACAGCTAGAGTGGCTGGCCCTTCTACAACCAGCAGAGCACACACTTACATGTCTCCTGTCTCACACACACACACACACACACACACACAGTCCTGATCCTGTTCTCTTCCTGCAGATGTGGTGGTGGCTTTCAACGGTGTGTGGATCCTAGTGGAAACCTACATGCTGAACAGTAAGACACACACACACACACGGTACACACACACACACACACACACACCCCTGGACCCCTGATGTGAGTTCTGGTCTCTCCTGGTCTAGGTGGATACTCCTGGTCCCGTGCCGTCCCTTTGAGTTACATTATCTTCCTCACCAGTGAGTTGGCAAACACACAGATACACACACACACACACACACACACACACACACACACACACACAGCATCAAATACCCTTGGGTGTTAGAGGCTTACTTTGATTTCCAAACTGTTTTGGACTAGAGCCTACTTTCTTAGTGAGATGAACAGTTCAGTCAGTATAGCGTCTCTCCTCCCCCATGCCCAGTCTACGGCGTGGAGGTTCTGCTGAAGATCACAGGCCTGGGACCCATGGCCTACTTCAGCTCTGGCTGGAACCTGTGAGTACTGAGGCCTGGACCCCTGACCTCTTACCCCCTGTCCCTCCACACACACACACACACTCTCTCTCTATCACATACACACACACACTGTATCTCTATCAACAGTGTTTTAGCGGATTTTCTGTTTGTTTGGCTCCTCTGCTCAGGTTTGACTTCTCCGTCACGGTGTTCGCCTTTCTGGGCTTGATTGCTCTGGCCTTCGACATGGAGCCTTTCTACTTCATCGTGGTGCTCAGGCCACTGCAGCTCCTCAGGTGGGGCGCCACGGAAACACACAGGCTTCTCTTCAGCTCCTTGTATCTGTGAAAATGTGATTACTGTGATCGGTTGAAACACAGCTGGAGAAATGTGTCGCTGTCCTATAAAGACAGCTCAGGTAATTACCCATGATGGTCTTGTTTCCATCTGTCCACCAGGCTGTTTAAGATCAAGCAGAGGTACCGAAACGTTTTGGACACCATGTTTGAACTCTTCCCCAGGATGGCCAGGTAACCCCCGACCTCTAACCATGACTCCTGACCCCCCGCATGACCCTTAAGCATGACCCTTAAGTCACCTGAGAGAAGAAGAAACCGTCTCTCAGTCCTGTATTTGACTGTGTGTGTGTGTGTTTCCAGCCTGGGCCTGACCCTCATCATCTTCTACTACTCCTTTGCCATTGTGGGGATGGAGTTCTTCGCTGATGTCGTCTTCCCAAACTGCTGCAAGTGAGTCCAGAATACACTGCCTCGAATCATGCTGCCCTCACACTGCCTCGAACCCTGCTGCCCTGACACTGCCCCTGGTGGCTGACTCTTGGTTCAATGCCCCCCGCAGCACCAGTACGGTAGCAGACTCCTACAGACAGATCAACGTCACCGTGGGCAACAAGACGGTCCTGGAGGAAGGCTACTACTATCTCAACAATTTCAATAATATTCTCAGCAGCTTCGGTAAACACCAACACACACACTCTCAGAATGTAAACCTTTCAGTTCTGACAGTTACAGACTTGTCACTATGGTAATATGTCTCTCTCTCTCTGTCTGCAGTTACTCTGTTTGAGCTGACGGTGGTCAATAACTGGTACATCACCATGGTAACAGTGTGACTAAACACCCTCACCTGTCTTAACATGTCATGTTAAGTTATTTCATGTTCCATGTGATTGGTGGCTGAGGTTGATTGACAGCTGTTGTCCCCTCCCCTACAGGAAGGAGTGACGTCCATGACCACTCACTGGAGTCGCCTCTACTTCATGACCTTCTATATTGTTACCATGGTGAGTTGTGTGTGTGTGTGTGTGTGTGTGAGAGAACTGTAGGTGTGTGTTTGTGTGGGGGGGTAACATGTTGATCTCTCCCTGCTGTCCAGGTGGTGATGACCATCATCGTGGCGTTCATCCTGGACGCGTTTGTGTTCCGTATGAACTACAGTCGCAAGAACAGAGAGCCTGTGGAGGACCCGGAGGGTGAGATGTGTGTGTGTGTGTGTGTTGGACTCTCAGAATGTGTGTGTGTGTGGAATCCGTAGGATCATGTATGAGTTAGGGTGTGTGTTTTGGAAGCATGTGTAAGTGTGTATGTGTGTTTTGCAGATGAGAACGGCATCGTGTTTGAGGCGGAGGTGAGTCGTGACGAGGCTCTGACCACTCTGGAGCTGTACAAGCAGACCAGCCCTGGACTGTCCTCCCTCAACTCTCTACAGGGAGTCCTGCTGGCCATGGACCGCAGCGGGGTGAGAGACACACACACACACACACACTACACACACACTCCAGGCTCTGCTATCTGCTAGCTGACAGCTCCTGTGTTTCCAGCACTTGTCTCTGGTGTACCTGGGGCGGAGGTCCAGGACCAAGAGTGACCTCAGCATGAAGATGTACGAGGAGGAGATCCAGGTGAGGGTCAGGCAGGGCCACCATGACGCCATGTGACTGGCCTGTCTCATCACGTGCAATTCCTGGCTGCTGCTGTGTTTGCGTGTGGTACAGCCTCTGAGGTGATATCTCTGTGTGTGTGTGTAGGAGTGGTATGCTGAGTACTCCAGAGAGAACCTGCCCCAGACAGACTGTATCGTGGAGAGACCGCTGGAGAGACCGCTGGAGAGCCCCGGCCCGTCGCCTTCACCTGAGCCCCAGCGCAACGCCCTCACAGGGACCATCATCTAACAGACACGCTCGCCTCAGACCTGTCTCCTCCCCCCCCCCGCCACAGCCGAACGGCCCTGTGGGTAAGGAGGAACCACAGACTCTCCCCCCTCCCGCCTCATCTCCAGGTGGGATGTCACCTGACCAACAACCAAAACCTTGGGGCTGCCCCTGGCCTGCTACAGACCCCCCCCCCCCGCCCCCCTCCCTAGTGTGGTGAAGGCAAGTGGCTGCTTCTCGTATGTTGAGACCAGATAACCGTCTTTCACCTCATAACATGCCCTAGTTTAGAGGCACAATGTTAAAACCAGGTAGGATGACCGCCCCGCGACACTCCAGTCCAACACACAGCTCTCAGATCAGTCCCTGCCCTGTAACAACCTACAGCTACAATATATCTCCTAACCAAATGGAAGATTTTACTTTTATATCTCGTTATTCTGTAAGTGTATTATAATGTATCTGGTGTATTGAATAATGAATAATTTTATTAAACTGTTCACTTTCTCAAGTGAATTTGTGTACCCTTGCGGTTTCAGGATTTTCTTTTTTTTAAATACAGCAGGTCAAATCTGGTCTCAACAGTCAAAAATATTTCCAGGAACATGTCAGGAAAAAAACATGAAGTTTAGTAAAATAACCCTTTTCAACCAGTTTCAAGTTAATGCCCACACGTATAGAACTATATAACTGAATTAACACTAACCAAAGACAAACAGTAAAGTCCATCTGAGCTCTGATTTACAATCATATTGATTAGACTTGTTCCATTCCTGGTCCTTCTCCCCAGCACAGGGGTCCAGTGGAGGCTCAGTACTGAAGGTCCAGTCAGTGCAAGCTGGAGGAACATTACAGTGTCTGGCTTCACCTCCTTGAAAGGAGAAGCCTTTAGGGCAGCAGGTCAGACAGCATGCTACAAACGGAACAGCGCACTGAGCCGAGAATATTTCCTTTAGTTTGGTCGGGTCTGTCGTGATTCTGAGGCCCAGTTCCGAGGGGGGTTCCGACTCAGGCTGAGCCCACTCTGATCTTGCCGAACTCCGTGAGCAGCGCCACGATGATGAAGATCGCGTAGAAGGCGAGGAGGAAGATGCCGTAGAACCGACCCAGGTGGAACCGGCATAGGGGTACTATGACAAAGGACAGAACCAGGGACAGGCCCAGAGAACCTGCTAGAACCCACGTCAGCAAACCTGTCGGATCCAGCTGAAGAAGAACAGGTAAGAGGAATGAGAACACTGATTCCTGGTGACGTATATCTCTGAACACACATCCGCAGAGACGTTTACCTGCAGGACTTTGTTGTGGGTGTAAACGTGTTGCAGACAGCCAAGCCCCACGCCAAACAGCATGTCTGAGAGGAACCTGGTCAAGGAAAGTCTCCCTACTCTGGGCTCCTCCCCCCCAACCACAAACATACCCAAGTCTCCCTGCTCTGAACTCCTCACCGCTCCTCCCCCAAGCACACCAGAGAGGATACTGAAGATGATTCCTCCGAAGCAGGCAGATATGGCCATCCTGGGGTAGCCCTGCCGCGCAATGGTGATGTCAGAGAAACAATCTGAAATGAGAAAACACAAATCTTTAAATCCAATGGCAGAAAAACGAGGGTGGGAGAGAGAAGTCAGAGAAATACTCTACCGCTAAGCGAGAAAGGGTCAGATGGATTTCAGAGTATAACCTTCTTTATTGAAGACTGAAAATGCAACCCTGCTACTGGATGCATGTCAGACCTTAGTCATTTTACAGTTGGTGGAGTTTGTGTGTTGGAAGGTGTAACTGAACTAGAGCAAAGCTTCACCCGACTCATCATTCGACACTGCAAAGCTTCATCTGACTGATCGAAACCTTGTGTGTTAGGTACGGGACAGCTTGGGTAGTTCAGTATGCCTCAGTGAAGCTGGACAAGAGAGATGACGCTCACGCTAGAGCTCCTCCTCCCCAACAGTCAAAACACTCAGCTGTTTCAAAAAAGGGGGTCCCTCCCTCTGTGGCCTGATGTCGTCACGCAGGGAGTTTGTGGAACGAAGCTTCATCTGACTGCTCAACAAAAGCCGGTCCACACCCCTCCTTCCCTGAGACCCCTCCTCCCGTGGCTCCACCTCCTTTCCCTGAGACCCCTCCTCCCTCCTCCTGTGGCTCCACCTCCTTTTCCTGAGACCCCTCCTCTTTTCCATGTGGCCCCTCCCCCCTGGTCCAGTGGCTCCTCCCTCCTCCCCAAAATATGGCGAAAATTCGGCTGCCTCGCCGGCCGGCTAGCAGGGCACATGAAAATCAAATCTACAGAAATGTTTGTAAAAAGTCCCTGTTGTTGGCTTCCTGGACTGGATGACCTCTTAGATTATTGTTGGGAACCACCGGGGGGGGAGATTGCCCCCCCCCCTGCCTCGTGTAGCCGGGGCGGCTCCAGACAACCGTGGGTGACGATTCAACCCGACCGTGGGTGAGATTCGAACCGGCGATGTGTGAACTTGAAGTACCCAGTGACTTGTCTTTGTTCATGCCCTTTAACCACCACACCACGGAAGCCCTTCGCAGAGAAGTACTTTCTCCGGGCGTTCTTGACATGCATTTCAATGCCAATCTGCGCTTAAAAATTTGGTGGCAGCAGCCTGGATTCAAACCATCAACCTCATGTTTGTGAGGCTGCATCCCTCTCCTGTGAGCCATTGGGACTGGTAGGATATCCACACTGTTCTCGGGTAATTGCCTCTGAGAATCTGTTCTACATTTTAAAAACTGACAGTTGCTGGGAATCAAACCTTTAACCTGTTGTTTACGAGACAGCATCCCTCATCTATGAGACTGGCATGGTATGCATTTGGATACTTGCCTCTGCAAATCTATTCTAGAATTTACAAACTGACAGTTGCTGGAAGTCAAACTTCTATGAGCCATTGGGACTGATAGGATATGGCAAACGCTCTTGGGTACTTGCCTCGGCGAATATGTTCTAGATTTTAAAAACTGACAGTTGCTGGGAATCAAACCTTCAACCTCTTGTTTACGAGACAGCGTCCCTCATCAATGAGCCATTGGGACTGGTATGCTACGGTCACCGCTCTTGGGTACTTGCCTCTACGAATTTGTTCTAGATTTTAAAAGCTGACAGTAGCCTAGATTCAGGCTTATTTCTGCTTTATTTGGGACAGATCAGTGAAGATAGACAAGGAAAGTGAGGCAAGGACATGCATGTTAATGGCTCAAGTGAGATTCAAACCCAAGACCCTGAAGTAAGGTCTTGCTGAAAGCCAGCATTCTAATAATAATAAATCAACACAAAAACAATAAGGTTTTAGCACCTACAGGGCTTGAACCCCTAACTCTCCTGTGTTACGGTGTGTGTCTGTCACCTCCGGGGCTGTTCCCCCAGAAGAGCAGCAAGAGACCCAGGACCGCTCTGATGAAATGCATGTGTAGGGGGACTGTATGTATGTATGTAGAACTAGAAAACACCTATTTTAACAACCCCGACAGTAAAGTAAGTTTGTAGGTGTGGGAGTCGCCTTCGATGCTGTTCCCCCCAGGACAGTGTTCCCATACACTCAGGAGACAGATCGAATGGTGGCGGCAGGATACAGAGGCCAGACTGGATCCCGGGCACATCTACGGTGATCTCTGTCGTGCTGAACGCCCATCATCTGCTCTCTGACGAGACGGCCAGACGTGTGGATCACTGCATGTCACTGGCACAGCTCATCTTTACTGTCACCTTTCAGTTGACAATGAAGTCATCTCTTGTATCTTGTAGGCGTTTGTATGGTGTGTGTGTGTGTGCATGTAGTAAGTGTGTGTGTTTGTATGTAAATGTAAAAGTGTGTGTTTGCATGTGGTATATGTTTGTATTGTGTGTGTGTGTGCGTGTGTGTTGGTAAATGTGAAAGTGTGTGTTTGCATGTGGTATGTATTTGTATGGTGTGTGTGTGTGTATGGTGTGTGTGTGTATGGTGTGTGTGTGTGTATGGTGTGTGTGTGTGTGCGCGTCACCTCCGATGCTGTTCCCCCAGGCGAGCAGCGTGAGCCCCAGCACCGTGTTACTGAGACTCAGCACCACACCGAGCATGTGCAGCAGGCTGACCACCTCTGAGGCTGCAGCGCTGATCACCATGGCGCTCACCACGAAGCCTAGCAGGGAGAACACCTACACACACACACACACACACACACTTCACCGACAAGTAAAAAAAAAACAACAACAATAGTAAACAAATCCAGGAAGCTGGATGGCACACCCCACGTGTCCTGTCTTACTGAGTGGAAGGGCGGGGGCGTGTCATTGCTGGTGGTGAAGAACACGATGGCAGCCAGGAATAACCCCAGGAGGAGAGTCAACAGCCAGACGGGGAAGTCCCCCTGGATCATATAAGTACCATCTGCAGAGGAGACAAACACATTTATACCACCAGAACACACACACACACAAACGATGAAACACACTCCGTCAAGCTTGCTGACTTACATTGCCCCGACTGGAAGGTGAGCACGCAGACGAGCGGGGCGGTGAGCAGATGGAGGCAGTTTAGAGGCCGCCTCCAGTTCCTGTCCTCCTTGTCAGGGTCCACCACAGGGATGATCAGCAGCAGCACCACCTCTAGTGGCATCTGGTGGACGCAGGAGGGAACTGCAGCTTAGGTCACGGCGACACACTGACTGGCAATGATGCAGGACACAGAGAGAGCTAAAAAATACAGCTACACCGCTACACGGCCTACAAACACCACACACACATACAGATTACACACACAATACACAAATGACACACTAACCACAAAGCCCTAGCAGAGAGAAAAAACATACACACACATACAGATTACACACACAAGACACACTAACCACGAAGCCCTAGCAGAGAGAAAAACCACACCCACACAATACACACCTTGAGTACTTTCAGTGTCCTCCAGCCCCAGGACTTCCTCCTCCACTTCCTGTGATCCAGAGGGTTGATGGAGCTCAGGAAAATCTGAACCGTCGACTCAGAGTAAGGCAGGAGCGGTCTGTACTCATCTTCTGACACACACACACACATTTCACCTCTGATTAGCACAGACCTGGGAGTAATGTTTAGTATACATAGTGCAGCACAGTGATGCATTCTTACCATAGTCATGCTGGATGCCACGGTTGCTTAATGAAGGAACTTCATCATCTGACTCTGATGACTGAAACTCTGTCAAGAGAGAAGAACATTAGTATCCTTGTGTGTGTGTGCGTGCACCTGTGTGTGTGTGCGTGTGTGAGCGTGTGCAAAGGGCACCTGACACATGCGTTGAGGTGTGGATGGAGGCTGTGGCTGAGTGTTTCTGTCGGTTGTAGATGTAGGCGCTCACGATGACTGTGATCACATACACAACGTACAGGGACAGGTAGCCTAAACACACACGCATCAAAAGAGGACCACATTTTCACAGCAGTACTGTACGCTTTCTGCTGTACTGAAAGTAAGGAACCACGGCTCAGCTATCAGGCATGGTGAGCTCAAATACTACAGTGCAACAACAACATTTACAATGCAACGATACATACATACTACATGGTGAAGACGTATTAGATAGTACCCAACTGCTGTGAAAGTACAGTGGTTAAGGACAGACCTCTTCAATGGTCAAGCAGTTTCATTCTGTCCAGCTACTACAATGAACTTCTGACTCCAGTGTGTGTGTTGTTTACCCAGTGTTTCAAAATAACCGACATGTTTAGTGCTGTAGCTTCAGTTTCTAAGCCTACAGTACCTGACATTTTGCAAAAACAGGTGGGACAGTCTGAGCAAAAATGTCAGGGTCATTTTTTTGGTCCCAGTCCAGCCCTGAGTGCAACAACAACATCTCATTTACAAAGCAACAATAAATACATACGACATGGTCAGGCAGTGAGCTTCTGACTACAGAGCGTGTGTGTGTGTGTTTACCCAGTGTTTCTCCGAGAGCTATATTTCCTCTGTAAAGAATGATGAAGGTCCAGAACACAGCGCCCAGGTAGAAGATGACATCACGCAAAAAGGGGCGGGACGCAACCGTGAACGGTTTGACCAACGCCACGCTCCCGGCAACCACCGTGGTTACGAAGATCCCCGCTCCTACGGAGGGAGAAACGGGAGAGAACGAGGTCAGGGGATCGAACGCAAAAACAAACAAAAAACGGTTGGTCTTTTGTTGTGTGTGCGGTGAGTGTGTGTGCATACCAAACAGGGCTCCTATCGCCAACCCAGCGGTATGTGGATGGGAGAAGGCTGCCACAGCACTGAACACATCAGGGGCTCCATTGCCGAACGCCAGGAAGGTCACCCCCTCCACACAGACTAGTCAAGGCTAACACACACACACACAACCTACTGATCTTAGAACCCCCTGCGGACGGAGACAGAACAGAGAACTGCTGACTGTACTGTCAGGTTCTTAGATACACTTTGAAGTGGATGTTCCTGTTTGAATGTTGATGAAATCATCAGTGGAAGAGCTGATCAGGAGAGAGAGAGGAGATTCCTATCTCTTCTCTCTCACACACCCTCAAACCCTACTCAGCGTGTTTTGGTGAGCGTGTGACCAGGGGAGGAGGATCGAGTGTGGTCGGGTGTTTGAGGATACGGCCACGTTGTGAGTGAGGCGGAGAGTGGAGGAGATCGCGGAGAGGTTGGGACAGAAACTGCAGACAAAGGAACAAAGAAACAAATCATAAACATAACAATGCCATCGACCAGTCAATGAGGAGAACTCTTATGAATTCAACCTCAAATATGTGTGTGTGTTTATTGAGTCGTTGAACTGCTTTAAAATGCATGTGGAAGCATGACTGAGAAAGAAACCAACTTCTATCTCTCTATTCAGAAGTTTACTGAACCCAATGCCTCACTCCTCCCTTTCTTTGCACTCTTTACTACACTGTATTAAACCATGACTCGCTGATGCCTTGTGGTCATGTAACAGGCTACCATGTGACTCCTGTTCTTCCCCTTTCAAGATAAGATGATGGAGTCAAGAGTGCATGTGCATTGGAATGTGCCGACACAGAACTCAACGGAACACACAAAAGACGACTCCTTGTTCAGTTAGTTTGTGCACGTACCTCTGTCCAGATAGTGGTCACGTGCCAGCAATTAAACACAACACAAGAAGAACACCATGACTGACTGTAACTACACACTCCAGACAGTAGAGTTGAACAGGAGGGTCTGTGGGGGAACTTACAACTTTGACGCACAGAGTCCCAAAATTAGAAACAAGAAGAACAGCCATACAATCTGTGAAGAGAAAAAGAGATTGACAGATTCATACACAGCTGCAAGTTGTCTATACTTCCCCTTTAGTTTTCTTTTATCATGAACTACTAATTTTATATAAGGCAGAGAGAGAGAGAGAGAGAGAGAGAGAGAGAGAGAGAGAGAGAGAGGGGAGAGAGAGAGTGGTGACACAGAAAAAGGGACAAAGATAAAGAGAGAGAAGGAAGGAATGAGAGAGGGGGGAGAGAGATGAAGAGGGAGAGAGAGCCTTCTTTGTACATTCGCTTGAGCTCCAGATCGAAAAAAGATTTGGGCAAAAGTATATTCAGGGAATCTACACAGGTTTTGTAACACTGGGTAGAATTGGTAAATTCTTCCACAAACCATTGACAGATGGTCACATTACTGGGTAAGAGGAACCTGTCCACACTAGGCTGAAGGGAAGTGATAACCGGCCTAACCTTCAGTTGATGGTTTTTTTTTTTCAAATTTAGCTAACAATTACAACATTTGCTAGTTCCGCACTGTATATAAACCTAGGCTTGTTCCCCGTACTGTACATAGCCATGACATCAGTTCTGGAAACAAGTTACTTTATTACTATATTTTTTCAAATTTTGCTAACATTTACAACATTTGCTAGTTCCGCACTGTATATAAACCTAGGCTTGTTCCCCGTACTGTACATAGCCATGACATCAGTTCTGGAAACAAGTTACTTTATTACTATTAGATTACGTTATTGTTACGTTATTAAAGTTCAGTCCTCGGACCAGGGAGATGGTGTGAGAAGGAAGACACGCTTACACAGAGAGTTATTGTGAGGGGTGTGAGGTGGGGGGGCAGCAGGCAGAAGGCAAGCCAGAGGTAATTGATGAAGCCGTCTTCCAGACTGCAGTCTGGGGTGTTGTTCACAAACGCACAGCGATTTGCAGCGCTCAGGTTCATCACCATGTCACACTGGAATACACACACACACAAACTTTGACACATGTTGCACACAGTTACACATGTCCAGGGCCGGCCCAAGGGTTTTGGGGGCCCTAAACAAAACCTTGTCACACAAAAAAACTTGTCACACAAAAATCTAGACTGCCCTAAACCATGGTAGCCTAAATGATTTAGTCTATTGTCTATCTAAGAATTGAAATGGCAGGATTATGCGCTTAAATCAATTTTGATAAGAAAATATCGAGTAAGTCATTCTGCATGAATGAAATGAAAGTTCTGAGTTAAAATAAGTTGCAGGTCAGGTGAGAGCTTGGAATTAGTTCCTTGACAGTATGCCAATTTCGTTTTGCGCAATGGCATAAATGGTGAATTAACTTCATTGTCAACAGCGAAAAACAGATTTACGAATGCACCTGTTTAAATTTAATTACGAAGAAGAAAATCTAATTTGTTATCTTACTAACCTCATCAACACTGCCATGGAACAACATTACCCCACGTGACATTTCGAAGGGATCTTCAATGCCGACGATTGAACGCTTTACAACGGAGGTCTCCGAGAAAATGTACTTGGCTCAGTACAAACCGGAACGTGACATGTTACTGGCAGTGGTACAAAACTCCAAGATCTCATAATTCACTTCGTTCAGGAAGCATGACCGTTCCGATAGTTTCCTCAAAACACGACTGGCGACGCATGGACATTCAGACAATCGGAAGTGTTGTTTACAAGTGAAATTCAGCCCTTGTGATCAATAGTTCTTAAGGCACCAATCATTAAAGTAGTATCTATTTTCCCATGGACTGGACATAATGTACAGACAAACACAAACAATCAAAACACCGCCCTCCTTGTCCTGACGTTTCAACGCTTGAGTTTAAGCCCGTCCCCCTTCACCTCTGCAGCTCATACACGACACGGCTCAGATTAAATAACATTTTAATTTCACAGTTCACGGCGTTGGAAAAGTACTATTTTTGGTATAATGGTACATTTTGTCTCCAAAAGGAATATAATCATGAAAAATCCCATATCCACAACTTTTCACCAGAGAGTAATTTCTGGTGGATCACATGAAGGCTGACATAGGGGTGTGTCATTACACTTAAATGTCCATTTTAAGGCAGCATACAAAAAGGATGTGATTGGCTCATTTGGAGGTACTCAGTCACAGATTGGTTCCCCGTAGACCAAAGCAGCATCAAGGGGCGGGGTCCTGGGTTCGTAACAACCTCTTTTCTCCTGGCTGACCACTGGACACAAGTCCTGCTCACACCACCTGAGAGACACAGATGTTGTGTTATTGTGATATGTAACATATCCCCGCCAACATGTGACATATTGTATGTGATATTACATGTACAGTGTGTGTGTGTGTACTAACCTGAGTGCTGCATAGACATCAGTAGAACAGGCTTCCTCCCAGGAGGCATGGTCAATAAGCAGAGCACCTAAATCACACACATTACATTCAAGTCAGTCTCCACGGTTCAAGCTTATGATAAACACATCCGTGTGTGTGAGTGAGTGTGTGTGTGAGTGTGTGTGCTGTACGCCAGGCTACGTACCCATGTAGATGCGAGCCAGACTGTATGCCAAGTCTCTAGCCGCCAGCTGCAGGTAACTGGGAGGCCTGCTGGTTGCTGCCTGCACAAAGACCCCCAGTCCAGAGAGGGCGCTGTCTACAGCCGCCACGGCCGGGGCCAGGGCAGGGACACCAGAGGCCGCCTCCAGCAGGGTCTGGGGGCCAGGGGGACAGAGGAGAGGAGGGGTGGGAGAGCATGTGAACAGGTTGGAACACGGCAGAATGACGTTGGGACAGTGTGGTTTGGCTGTCCGCCTCGTCCACGGGCGCTGACCTTGGTGTAGGTGAAGTAGGCCTGGAGAACCTGCCCGGAGCTGCGAGCCACACAGCGCAGCACGTCCAGGGACAGCACGTTGGTCGTCCCCTCCCAGATGCTTAACACCTGGGGGAGGGAGGGGGGAGAGAGAGGGGAGGGAGGGAGGGAGGGAGAGGGGAGGGAGAGAGAAAGGGAGGGAGGGAGAGAGGGGAGGGAGAGGGAGGGAGAGAGGGAGGGAGAGAGAGGGAAATAGAGGAGTTAGTGGAAGAAGGTTAGATAGAGAGAGATGAGAGAGAGGAAAACAGAAATAGAGAGTTAGAGGGAGAGTGAGATACAACAGGTCCCGCTTGCATGAGACATCATGAATCCAGGCCCTCACACCTGTGCGTCCCTGAGTCAGGTGACCCACCTGTGCGTCCCTGAGTAGTCCTGGTAACCCGGTGTCTTCAATGTAGCCCTGTCCCCCGAAACTCTCCAGACCCTCTGACACCACAGCAACCGCCTGAGGGCCAACACATGGAACAATTTAGAGAAACTTTCACAACAACCAATACACACCTCCGTCTACCTGGTGTGTGTGTGTGTACGGGGCGTGAGGTGAACCACCTGTTTCCCAGTGTAGAGTTTGGCCACAGGTGTGAGCAAGCGCAAGAGGTGGGCCTCCAGCTGGGAGGCGTGTCCAGTTTCCTCTCGGCCAATCAGGCGGCACACGTCCATGACGAGCAGGAAGGCCCCGCGAGTCTCCACCTCCAGCCTGGCCAGCGTCTGCATGTGGAGAGGGTGCTCCTTCAGGAGCTTCCCAAAGGCAGTGCGGCGGGTGGCGTAGTCGCGAGACAGCTGGACCACCCTGTGACACACACACACACACACTATTCACGAAACATAAAGCACGTAAAACATTTGTTGGTTTTGAATCATCTTATGAAGTCGGTTCAGCAGGAAGCAGGAAACAGGAAGTACCTCCTCATGGCTCCTACTGCCGCCACACTGTTGTGGATCCGAGTCACCGTCAGCATGTTGGCGATGGAGGCCACGCCCCTTCCGTATTCTGACAACTGAACATTCAAACTGTGTTTAAATGCTGCTCGGTCCACAGATGAATCCTACTGTAGCATTAATGCGACGACATGCAACGTATTCGAACAGCAGACGTTATAAACAAAACCATGTACAGAGTTGGGAGTTGAACCTGCGCACCCCTCCGCAGTCGAATACTCTACCAATGATCGACTCCCATCCACATAAGCTCAAATGAACCCTACTATTGGGGGATCGTGGGGCGTTGAGCGGACCTTGTGTGCGGGCAGGCCGTCCAGCAGCAGCTCAGCTGTGGGCATCTGTCTGGTGCCCAGCTTGTCCTTCAGCCTCTGGACCTCGATGCCCCTCAGCAGGCCGTCCTGATCCCGGCTCACCTCCGCATAGAAGAGAGACAACCCTCTGCTGCCCTGGAGAGATTGGACAGGACGCACACACACACAGATGGGAGACACACAGTAAAGCTTCTGCGTCCCGTGTGGACAGGTGGAGTGAAGTAGAGGAGAGATACGAGGATTTCGGACGATGACCCGAGTGAGAGGTGCGGTACCTGTGTGGTGGATCCTTTTCTGTCCTGGACTCTGGCCAGGGTGAGGGTCACGTCCGCGTCGGTTGCGGACGTGAACCACTTGAAGCCGTGTAGCTTGTACGAGCCATCTCCCTGCCGCACTGCCACCGTCTCAGTCCCACTTCCTGTAGAGACAGAGACACTCAGAAACACATGTAACAGTAGACAAACGACAGGGTGTTTTTTATCTTCATCCAATCAGAATCCACTGCTGGGCGATCGCCGACGGCTACGGCCCGTACTGAGACGGGGGGGGACTGACCCACGTCAGAACCTCCCCTTCGTTCGGTCATCCACTGGCCGGACGTCCAGAACCTGTCAGGGTCACGGCTGGTCAAGCGGCCGAAAGCCTCCTCCACAGTCCAGGGCACTCCCAGAGACTACATGGGACATGTGAACACAGAGGCACAAATATAAGGATTCTGATGTCAAACACAAAGTGGACCGCCGAGGGCCTTTTTCCCATGATGCACCTGCATGACTTTCGCAGCTCCATCAGTCATGGCCAGAGGACAGGTGAAGAGGCCAGAGGAAGGAGAGTACATGTACAGCTTACTCATCTGGTACACACGGCTGAAACACATACACATGCATTTGTACAAGTTTGAGGGAATGTGTAAGCACAGTGAAAGATGACAGTTGGGTAGCCTGACCTCCACTCGCCATAGGTCCTCTCGTATCCAATAGCAACCATCCCCTCCTTTGCGGAAAGGTCCTTCATGCGTCCCCAGGCGGGAGAGGTCACTATATGGTCGACGCGGCGACCCCAGGGATCAAAGTGCACAAGCGTAGGAGGCGTGACCTCACACTCCCGACCCCACCCATCCACCTCTGTAGACAACTTCTCCCCAAACTGACACAGGTCTGACAACACAGCCTTCGAAAACACAGACAGATATTGGTGATGGCAATGTTTTGAACATTTGAAGACACAGCCATCATTGTTATCCTAGTGAAGCTAAGGCAGTCCTTGTTGGCCTACTCACCTGATGAGGAACATGTCTCCTAAGGTAGCTTTTAAGCAGTGCATCTTCTAGGAAGGGGTTCTTCAGCACTGGTCTGTCTTGGAAGAACGCCCCTATTCCAGCACGGGAGAACACCGGATGCCCCACTGCTTCCCACTCGTTGTCTGCATGCTGAACCACACTGTCAGGCCGGGTGGTGACCTCGCGGACGACCCGGTAACGGTTTCCCGTTACCTGACAATTGAGGAACAGCCGCCTCACTGACATCATTAGGAATTGGCTGAAATATAATGACTTAGGTTGCATTGACTTGCATGTGCAGATGATTGGCCATTTTTATTTTGCTAGCTGATATTAAACGTTAACATTTTAGTCCGAGTGCTGTTTATGTAGTGATCCTTGTACTGTAATTAATTGTATTGTGGTCTCTGTGTGGTGTCAGGTATGCTGTTTATGTAGTATTTAAGATTGAATGTGTTTTAATACCCGTCTACAAACAAATTTCCCCTAGTGGGAAAAATTAAATGGTCTTGACTAGTGAAATATCCCTTTAATAATGCCTTGATTGAAGGAGAGGTACTACGTGCTAGTTCTAATGTTTTTCAAAATCGCCTCAACTTCGCGAAACTGTGTCAAGGGTCACCAGAGGCAAGCAATGCAATTGTCTTCCGTTCTTCCAGAATGACAATATTAACAGGTATTTTTGCATAACACAAAACTAGGATCTAAACTGGCATTGTTATTTTCCGTATTTTCTTTTGTTAAAGAACCGCATAAAGTAAACATACACTGAATGAGTCATGCCAAGATAGGTTTTTAGTTTAGGTTTTTAGTGTTAAGTTAATGCATTCACTTAAGTATGTACATTTATAGAATTATTTAATTTCAAGCTGACACTCAAGCATTATTCCTATGGAAAAAACGTAGTTTTGTTGACAATCTGCGTAGCTACCTTACCTCTTCAACCCCTTCCAAAAGCACTATAATTTCTTTCAAAATAAAAGTCCCACCCTGGATGACCGACTGCAACATCACGTGACAAAAACACATTTCAGTGGAATAGTTATGGAACTTTCGTATTGTTGCTCCATATGTAGATCAGTGAAAAATACTTTATTTTTCTTTAATGGTAATACAAAGGTCATATTACGTGCACCTTTCAATAAAATGTTGCCATGACATGGTAAAAATATATTTTAGAAGAAACATGGGCACCGAATATAATATGAACACAGACCTTTGGGTAACTCAACAAATGATTATTCAAAAAACGATGAGATCAAAACGAACACAGAGAACAGTCAAGTCACAATAACAAGGGCGGTGTGGACATAACCATACTGATAAAACGCAGTAAGTAGTTACATTTCGTGAGTGCGATACCCAAGCAACACAATAGGTAGATAGACTACTCTGAGGAGAAAAGGATGAACCTGGTGAGTGCTAGTACACGGACTGCTTCAGTAATGCTTCTCACACATACTTTCAATCACGGGTCAACACAAGACTGTTAAACAGACCCAGTAAAAGGCATCAAACCCACAGATTCAGGACAGATTTGACACGAACAAATCAAGACTGGTTGGCCCTACTGTAATATAATATAGATTTTACATAAGAGTTGCTAGCTGATATACAAATGGACTAAAATGAAAACATGCCCTAGAACCCATCCAAACCCAGAGAGAACACGGACGACCAGTTAAACAGAAACGATATAAGGTGAAAAATACTGCCGTTTTATAAAAACAAACAGGAGTCTAATCAACAGAGAGGGGTTCGTTCCCCTGTGCTCAGGACGTGTGTGCGCGTGTAGACCATGCCCTCCGCCCCACGAACACAGAAGCGCGTTGGCATGGATTGGCAAGATGAAACCCCAAGCCCTCGATCGAACAGAGCGCTGGTGGTGAGAGGAGGGAGAGAGAGCAGAGCGCGTGTTCGTCCTGTCAGGAGTCCAGGAGCCTCTCTCTCCTCTCCGGCCTTTCCTCTTCTGATCTTCTTCTGTGGTTTAGTCTCCCTTGGTGAGCAGGTCTTCTATGTAGGCGTCCAGTTCATCGTCTGTGTTTATGTCAATGTCCTGCAGGAGGGTCACATGTTAGTTACTGTGCGTGTGAGAGGGTGAGACAGTGTGTGTGATACAGTGTGAGGGAGAGAGTGAGATAGTGTGTGTGTGATAGTGTGAGGGAGGGAGAGAGACAGAGAGAGCGACAGAGACAGAGAGAGCAGTACTTGGCATCTCGTATCCAAACCCTACACCCTTCCGTCCAGCATAGCCCTACCCTGCACGCATTCCTTCTGAACAGTGGTTTACCTCCTGGACCTTCTGCAGCAGGGCCACGATGTTGGTCCGCAGCTTCTGCAGCTTCTCGTCCGCCTCCTTCAGCTTGGTCTCGGCGCTGCTGCTCTTCTCCTCCACTGCCTTGGCCCTGGCGTCCGCACGGTTCTGGTACGAGTTACACAGCGCCTGCAGGCCCAGCTCGTACTGCTGGAAGTACTCCTTCTACAGAGGAGACACACACACACATGTTCTCAGTATATATATTAGGGGTGGGAATCTTTTGGTACCTCATGATTCTAATCGATTCTTGGGGTCCCGATTAGATAAAAAATCGATTCACGAAAAAAATAAAAAATAAATAAAACGATTCACATAAATGTTAGCGCTTTCCCCCACCCACACCTAATATATATATATATATATATATATATATATATAGAGAGAGAGAGATCTGTGTGTCTCAACTGTGTATTTGAGCACTTTCAAAGTTCGTGGCCTTACTTTACCTTCATTAACCTTTCAGGGATTTTCAAGGCCCATGGGAACCCTGAATATGGCTGTGTATGAGACCATGAGATGTGCAGATGGTTTCATATCTAAAGGAGCGCTGGGGTCTTCCTAGGTACAGATGAGGGGGGGGTCAGGGGTCAGGCTCACCATGGGAAAGGCCACCAGCTCCTCGGCTGTCATGCTGTTGACGTCGTCCTTGGGGATCCGGAAGTCAGGAGGGAAGAAATACCGCAGCAGTGTCCTGGAGAGGCACACACACACACACACACACAGAGTAAGGTCAGACACCTGTATTCCCTTCACCCCCTCTCCCTCCTCCGGATGGTTCCAGAAAAGAGGAGCGTTCTCACGTTACCTCATCATGGTGACCAGGCTCTCAGTCACCTCTCGACTGGTTCCTGGTTGGGTGGTGTCTGGCTCCATGGGGGCGGGGCCTTTCTCTGGCTCCGCCCCCTGCTGTGTGTCTGGTGTCTGTGTGATTGGGGAAGGGGGCCTCATCAACCTTACATCCTCGCTGCCTTTAAACACCCTGCAAACACACACACACACGCCAACGTCAGCGAAAGACAAACCGGACAAAACACACAAATATTCACACTCAGGAAGGGTGACCTCACCAGCGGTCTTTCGGGGTGGACCTGGGGACGTAGTCAAACTTCACCTTCCAGCGCACGCTCTGTTTGTTTGTCTCCACGGCAACCACTTTCCCAGTGTACCATTCCTTGTTGACGCGAACTTCCACCAGCAGACCCTTGTCTAACCAGAGGACACACACACACACACACACACACACACACACACACAGACACAGACACACAGAGTGTTCCAGTCCAGGGTCCACTGGACTGGAACACAGATGTACAAGAGGAGAGTTCACCTGGAGTTCAGGTCATGTCTCACCTTTCTGAGTGTTCTTCAAGTCCTTCTCAGGGTCGTTATCGTGGTCGTCATCGGATACCTGCAGATGCAGCACAGATCAGACAGGGACCGTGCTCTCTAATAGAACCAGCACCCAGAGGGAGAGAGAGAGCCCTGCTTCCCAAGACAAACACCCAATCTATGAAGACTTGAGACCAGAGGAGAATAGAACCGGTTGGAGTTCAAGAAGATGGAGGAGCAGTCTAGTAAGGATCGAGATAGGAAGACGGATTTGAAGAGTTAGGAGGGAGAGATAGGACTGTTTTGATTGGGTTAGGAGGGAGAGATAGGACTGTTTTGATTGGGTTAGGAGGGAGAGATAGGACTGTTTTGATTGGGTTAGGAGGGAGGGATAGGACTATTCAGAGAGGTTTGTAATCTCTTGCTCTCTGTGGTTGTCGAGAGGGGGGGGGGGGGGGGGCAGTCACCAGTCAGTACCTTGGTTTTAGACCCGGCTTGCGCGGAGGGGGCGGGTTTAGGGGTGGAGGCGGGTGTGGCTTTGCTGGCTGAGGGCGGGGTGGCGGGGGGTGGCCGTGTTGCCGTGGCGTTCACGCCCCTCTTTCCAGGCTGGGGGGGTGAACATGGCAGAAGCTCTGACTGACAGCTCTGGTATCATCTTAGTCCTACCTGAAGGACTCTGGCCAGGTGGGCCTGGTCTTCTCCCAGTGCTGCTCAGGCTGTGTGGTGACAGTGTACGGGAGTCCCTTGGTTCTCTGTGCCCCATTACAACCATTACCTGCCTGGCTCACTGCTTCATCTAATACGCCTTTCACTGATGGAGGTTATATTTGATCCTCACCTGTAAACCTTGAAGACGTGTGTGTGTGTGTGTGTGTGACTATGCATGTGTATGTACATGTGTGTGTGTGTGAGTGCATGTTTGTACCTCATTAACTTTGCCCCTCTTGGCAGGAGTGGCCTTTTCCACAGCTTTTCCTCGGCTCCCTGCGGCGGTGGCCATCTTGGATTTCCTGGGCAGTATTTCCTCCTCGCTCTCCTCTTCACTGTCTTCCTCCTTCTCCTCCTCCTCCTCCTCCTGTTCTTCCTCGTCTTCCTCCTCACTCTCATCTTCCTCCACCACTCTCTTGCGTGTGTTGCCCAGAGCGGGGGTTCTGGCGGTTGACGGCTTGGCTGGTGTCTGAGTGGAAACAAACACCATAAGATCATCAGATCAAACTTTGGTTCTCTTGTCACAGAAAACTTCCCTGATGCTCACAAATCAGCACCTACAACCAACCTAAACCCTTAAGACAGCACTATCAGATCAGCATCGACACTGACTGCTGTACTTAATGAACACACACACACACACAGACACACACACTTACCCGAGAGTTCCGGCTGGCTGGGGGAGTTTTAGCTGGTGCTTTGGCTGGAGCTTTAGGGGCGGGCTTTGCTCCAGGTGGCGGCGTCTTAGCTGCAGCTCTGGCTCGGGATTGTTCGACTTTGGGTGCCGGAGGAGGAGGTGCGGATGTTCGTGGCGACCGGGCCGAGACAGCGGGCGTCCGGGTGACCGGGGGCGGGATGCTGGGAGCGTTTTTGAGGTGGAAGGGCAGAGGAGGGGAGCGAGGCCGGGTGAGGACTCTCTCAGACGACCTGGTGGCCTGGGAGACAGAGCAGGAGGTCAGTAGTGAGCAGGAGATCAATATATCCAGGACACAGTTAAGTGTGTGTGTGTGTGTGTGTACCTGAGGAGAGCCCTCGGAGGCAGGTCTCATGCTGACGTCCAGAGGGAGTTTCTTCAGGTCTGCGGACGATTTGATGGTGCTGGTTTTCTATCAGGTCCAGAACCCAAAACACACCACAGTGAGCAGACCCTCACACACAGAGCCCCCTGTCCTCCCCGCCCACACGCTGAGTGTGTGTGTGTGTACCTGCAGGGCCTGCAACTTCTCCTGCTGCAGTCTGATCTTCTCTGCCAGCTCCTTCTGTTTGTCCTCGGCCGTCTGCACCACCTTCCTGAGAGCCCCACAGGGTAGGTTCTGCTTCTGCTCTGCCGCGTCACACCTGCAGGCACGCCACACGCCTGTGTGACTCACTGGGTTTACATGTGTGTGTGTGGGTGTATTACGTGTGTGTGTATTACGTGTGTGTACCTGTCCTGGGTGCTGTCTGGGTTCATCAGACACACCCAGCTGTCGGGGTAGCGTCTGTCCACAGCATCCATCTGGAACGGCAGCGTCCTCCACTTTAAACACTTATCTAGACAACACACAAACACATGTCCTCCACTTTAAACACTTATCTAGACAACACACAAACACACAGTTCACACCCTCTCTGTCTCTGTGTGTGTAGCCATACGTGTGTGCATTTCCGTTTGTCTGTCTGTGTGTGTGTAACCACACTTGTTTATTAGGGTGAATGTGGTTACGCAGTGATAGGAATCTCTATGGAGAGTATGCCAATCTGAGTGTGTGTGTGTGTGTCTCACCACAATGTATGGTGAGTGTGTGTGTGTGTATCTCACCACACTGTATGGTTGTGTGTGTGTGTGTGTGTATCTCACCACACTGTATGGTTGTGTGTGTGTGTATCTCACCACACTGTATGGTTTGTGTGTGTGTGTGTCTCACCACACTGTATGGTGAGGGGAATCTCCATGGCCCGTCGTCTCTTGTAGCGCTGCTCTGAGGAGGGTGGAGCTGACCAGCTGGCTGACAGGTAGCCAAACTCATCCCAGAACTTCACGATGCCCTTCTGAGCTGCAACACACACACACACACACACACACACACACAGGCTTGAACACACAGGCCCACGGTGGCAGCATCAGAGGAACAGAGAGCCCGCGGCGTGTCTCACCGATGTTGCTGTCCTTCCAGTACTGGGCGAGATGTTCTCCCATGGCTTTCAGAAGATGCCTGTATTCTTTAGCGTCCGCAAAGTCCTGCTTGTTGTGAGTGGGCTCCAGCACCACGTAGGGCACGTCCACCACGCCCACCACACCTCCACACGCCCTGGAGAACACACACACACACACACGGGCATGTCAGTTAGACACACACACACACAGAGAGGGGACTGAGAGCGTGGCGGGCGTGGCGGTCACACTCACATGCCGCCCTCCAGCTGGGGTCCCGTCTTCTCGTACATCTTGATGAGGCGGGAGCAGTTGTACACGAACATGCCGTCCAGGTCCCGCTGGTCGATGTTCACGCCGAAGATGAAGTTCAGCTCCTTGGGCTCCTTCAGCGCCCTGAGATGAGAGGGAGGGAGGACGCAAAAAGTTATTATACCGCCAAATACAGAACGTAGACATTCTGTCGAGATGCCTTCATGATACAAGTGACTCATCCTGTCAAGTACAGTACAAATCAAAGTATTTGATCTATTTTTATTTAACCCGGAGGGCAAAAATTGGGTTCTGAATGTAGCATCTGTAGTCCTGTCAGACCTTTGTTTGGACTCCAGGATCTTCTTCTTCATGTCTGCGTCGCGGCGCAGCATCATGGCGGAGTCCTGGGCCTTCCTCAGAGAGGCCTGTGGCAGAGCGGGAGGTTAGAGGACTCACACAATAGAATAAAAAAGACTTTATTGTATGACTGCATGCGATATATCTACTGTAACAACGAGCTAGGCCTTTATATTACAATGTAAGAGCGACGTTGGCTGAAATCTTACTCGTGCATCCTTGGACAGGTCACCTCCCAATTTGGCTTCAACTGCTAAACTCTGGCTCTCCGCTTCGCGAGCCTTCTCCTCCGCTGAAACACACACACCACACCACACACACACACACACACGCAGGGTCAACAGTTGGCCCAGTGACCCTTAGACAGGGTGCTACAGGCTGAGTCCTTTAAGCTGGACTCACCGATCTTGGCGAGGTGATCGGCCTTCTTCACTTCCTGCTCAGCGCGGGTTTTGAAGCGGGTCGACGTGTACTTGTACACCCTGAGAAGACTCTCGGTTAGTTCTGAAGCCATTCAAAAGACATTTAAACGGTTGTAGAAGAGGCTGAGGAGGGAAGTTTAGACGAGGAGACCCGGTCGTGTCCGGGCTGTGACCTCTGACACGGTCTTGTTACCTGGGTTTGTACAGACAGCAGGACATCCTCTTGGTCCTCACTTTGTGTCCCTGGATGAAGATCCTCATGCGAGGGTCGATGTACAGAATGGCGGCGTACGCTCGGAACGACCGGCGCTCTGGCTTCCTGCGGTGAGAGGAAGTGATGTCATCGACGGGCTGTATACATCTCTGACCGCATGCACGGTGAGGTGAGCCGGCGTGGTGAGGGGGGGGGGGCAGGATGGGGGGGGGGGGGGGGGGCAGGATGGGGGGGGCAAGATGGGGAAGCAGGACAGGGGGGGTACTCACACGCCCTCTGAGAGAGTCCCTGCCATCAGGATGTCCTGATGGTCTGTCTCCACGTCCAGCTCAGGCTCTCTGTTGTCCATCAGCTTCAAGTTGTAGATGATCACCAGGGTCCCTGCACAGACACACACACCACACAAGTTTAGCAGATCACACAATTACATGGCCACACACACACCTTGTTATTGAAGTTTGATGTTTTACTCGGTGTAAACTGCCGTTAGAGGCCTGTCTCAGTTCAACTCTGTTTCCTAAGCCTTGAACATTATCTCAACTCTGACGGCGAGCTGGAGGAGAAAAAGGGAGTATCTGTTTGTGTGCCAAGGATGCTATTTCTGAGCACATGGAGGGATGAAAAGTATCTTTTTTGCACAACAACAGTATCAATAAAGACCCTGCTGTAACCACTGTTAGATTTGAAACCCTTGAGAAACACTAAGAAGTGTAGTTAGAGTGAAGTATTTGACATTGTATTGCTTCATAAGCCTTTATTTGCTCACCTGGGATAAAAAATACAATATTTACACATGTGCTGTTTAATCGCTATGACAACCCACACATACACAATGTTATTGAACACTTACCACTGCTGCTCTCGATCTTGTTAAACTGCTCCATCAGCTGTTGTTCGTTTTTAAAGGGGGAGTACTTATAGATGAGCCCTGTCTCCACAGTGAACTTCTCCATGTCGGCAGTGATGGGCATCCTGGTCCTCAGGTCCCAGGTGGGCAAAGGGACGATCACCTGAAGAAGAAGAAAAATGTAACCTTTAGAAACTTTGTTTTTTTATATACACCCTTTATATACTCCCTCCTTTTTTATATACTCCCTCCCCGCCCCCTTCTATAAAGGTTGGGAAAAGAAAATTTGAACAAACTTTTCTGGATTTAAAAAAAAACTTTGTTACTTCCCATCTCTGGTCACAACTCAAGTATACTTAGTCCATTCGCCTCAGCACTGAGGGGATTTATTATTAAAAATAATAACGTATTTATTTGGCAAACACCTCATCCAGCCCTTCCTCCTCATGGAACGTTCTGGACAGGAACAGGCAGGAAATTGTGTTGTCCTTCTTGGTGAACAAAATGAAGTCCTTCCCAATTCTCATGGAGCCCCTGGATGGCAAACATTTAGGACACACTGGTGACGACCACAGATATGCTGACTGGACACGGCCTCGCTGGCGTCTGAGATCAGGAGAAAAGGAAAAGTCTTACGATTTGAGTCCGTTTCCGTACTGGCCGATGTGAGTGGACTCTGGAAAGCGCTTGCTGGACTTTCCAAACTGGATGACGTGAGTCGCCTCGTCTGAAAGCCAAGTGGAGGAGAGATGGAGGGAGGGAGGTTAGTGTGATGGACTGGCGTTCAACTCCTGTCAGGATACTGGCGTGTATCCTTTGTCATCTGACGACGTGAGTGATGTCACTCACTCGGGTCCATTCCAGTGCCATCGTCAAGGAAACAGAGCATGTAGCCTCCCCGCGTGTCGGCTTTTTTTTCTGCCGGTCAGGAGGAAGCAGGAGAGAGGCATCAGAACAGGAGGCGGAATCAAGGAGATGTTGGTGTGTGTTTTGGGAGAGTGTGGGTGTGTGTGTGCAGGGAGGGGTTGGTGTGTGTGTGGGGAGTGTGTGGGTGTGTGTGTGCAGGGAGAGGTGTGTGTGTTGGGAGTGTGTGAGGGTGTGCGCAAGTCATGTACCTGTATAGATGTCAATTCGGGTGGCATTGGCATCCCTGTAAGACAAATGATTGACAGGTGATCAGACCAATGAGAATTACCCTGACTGTTATGGAATATTATCCTGACTTCATGACCTGTCCGTGTCTGAGTTTGTTTGTGTTCGAGACACGCAGAAGACTGCAGTCATTCTCAAATCGCGCCTTTCTTCACACTGATGTGTAGATTAGAGGTGTTTTGAATATGTCTAGCATGCAGGAAACGACACTGTAGAAACCGCCTGTACCTGGAGTTGTCCACGAGCTCAGCCAGTGCTCCAAACAGGAACTCGTGTGTCGTCCTGGAGACAAACAACAACCGGTCTTTTAGAGGTCAACCTGGTTCGATGGGCATTGTGAGGTACATATGAGGGAGGCTGTGGATGCGAGCGACGTGTGAGTGCACATCATGACTAACAGAAGCAAACCAATCATTACCCTGACACAGGGACTTTCTACGGTTCTGTATTAGGTAGTTAAAGTGACAGTTGAATATATTTGGCACTTTGCAAGTTTGTTTTTATGGTCCTCTGTGTGGGGTATCATTCCATCCACTGGTCCTATGTGCATCCTGTCACCTACTACTTCCTGTGACTACAGCCTCATCTTTGCTCCTGGACACGTCACTTCCGGGGTGCTCACCGCTTCTAACTTAACATGAAACACAAAGTCTCTTTTTATGTTCCTGGTTTGCATGGTGTGAAGTTATAGCAAGGGTTGTGGCAACATTTAAAAACAGGAAATACAAATGGACTCAATGAGAGGTTTAGGTCACTGGTGTTGGTATTCATGTACAAGGTCTTGGCCAGTCTCATATCTAGCTAGCCGTGTTGTTTAAAATTGTCTTGCATGACAAATCCAATCCTTGCTTTGCTGTTAATGTTCAGGGTCTCATTCAGCAACACATAGCTGTGCCCTGCTTCCTGTCAGCTTCACGGGAAGTGGGCTTGGAGGCATATTAGACCGATACCAGTTAGCAGGCGGTCAATAGTAGTGCTGTGTTGAATGGGGAAGGAAAGGATAATGGGCAAATGTTGAAGCCCAGCCCTCCCAGCCAATGATCTCTAGAGGCCCAGCCCTCCCAGCCAATGATATCCAGAGGCCCAGCCCTCCCAGCCAATGATCTCTAGAGGCCCAGCCCTCCAACCCAATGATCTCTAGAGGCCCAGCCCTCCCAGCCAATGATATCCAGAGGCCCAGCCCTCCCAGCCAATGATCTCTAGAGGCCCAGCCCTCGCAGCCGATGATCTCCAGTCCACTGCTATCCTTGATGTTGGTACCGCCTCCTCCATCAAACGGAGGCTTGCAAATTATTGATAAAGTGTTCGACATCTTCACCTTTTTGATTCTGTTCAGTGAATCTTTTCTTCCTTCACGCCACCAAGTACGTCCATCACCGCAGAAGGACGATGGCTACATTAAACCATTAACCTTTACCTTAATCCGTGGTGCTTAAGTTATTCTAAAAGAAAATACCTTCTATAAAAGAAAGTTAAAAGAGCTGGGAAATATGGAACGCAAACATGTAATTGTGAGATAAGTGACCAACAGTGACCAGCGTGCAATACGATTCTTGCTGAGCTGGGTACTCTTGGTTCCTGATATTTTTGTAAATAGTTTTGTGTGCATGTTTGTTTATTTCTCAAATTATACTTACGAGTTGGTGTGAAGATACTCAAAGGTAAGCTGAGCTCTGTTCAGACTGCTGTAGTTGGAGAAAGCCATGACCTTTCACTTAAACTATGTCCTGGTCTTCTTGAAGGCCCTGTAAAGTAGGAACCATGATTTCTAAGTTTCCCCCATTCTATTTTGGGTTAGTGTGAGCAAGTAACATTTGCATCCACCTTGTTAGAAAGTGTACCTCCGAAGTTTTGCTGTTTCAGAATACGTTATCTGAAAAAACATCCTCAAGTTCATTCATAAAACTGTTTTGGGCGAGATATACTTTGGTGTCTACTGCATCAACGATACTGACAATAATTCTGTGGAATAAAACCATTTCGTTTTGTATTACTTAAAACCATTTCGTTTTGTATTACTTTTGTATTGTAGACGTACAGGAGGCCCGCGACTTTCAGGTAGCCTGTATCATTTATTCAGAATGACGTTTTATTGTTTCAGTTTTATGGCAGTCTAATGTCAGACATTTATGAAAACAAAACGTTTTCAAGCGCTGTTCAATACTTCCTGTGAGTCAAATTACGCTCTCTAATACTTTTACGTACTACTAGATGAGGGAGGCAAAACGAACCCAGTCAAGAGGGATGAGTATCTTGACAATACGTTTCACCTGAGCATATCTGAACATTAAACTATTATGATTTTTATCATCAGTGCCTTTTCTTTACTCTCAGGGCTGGGACCAGAAAACTCCCTCTGACCGCCCAGTAGAACTTGATAACCCCTCTTTCCAAGCGGGTCTCCCAAAACTGATCAAACTCACGTGGGAGGCCTAGCTACTCGTTCTGAACGACATTGTTTGTCTGCCATGTATGTGGATCAGCCCACCAATGTCTCCCATTATTCACGCCATTTTATTGCCAAAATAGCTGCTTAAGCGATACGATAAACTGTCAGTGTTGGAGGTTTTCAATGTAGTCATGCTTCGATAAATGGTGTAATGACCTCGTTCTAGTTTTCCCCCACACCCACATTTTTTTATCATAGAATTATGTGAAGCTGTTAAATGTTATAGCTAACACCTGCAAAGATCGCATGAGTATTATCATCCAATTTGCAAACCGTTTTTCTGGGCAAGAAACTTCAGAATCACTCCAGGTCCGTGTGAAATATCCGTCAAAGAAATGAGAAGAAATTAGACATAGCTAGCTAGTTAGCTCTCTGTCGATAATACATACACTAACAGTCCCACGGTAGGCCGCAGTAGAGACTAGAAACCTGTCTCAATCGCTCCTTCCAGTCAAGCTCTTCGAGCATTGGACTGGCTACGAAAAGGGGTGGAACCAAACCAAAATCCGCCTCTTTCCAGTATTACAATCCAATAAGAGACCTTTAAATGTGAACATATTCATCTGATTTGGTCATAGTTCTGTCACTCTAGACAAATAGGAAAAAGCAAGCGCATAAATAACTTCTTTGCAACTAATGTAGCGACATCCATTTTTTGTCCATAAATATTTAATATATTTTGCTAAACTTATTGGAGCAAGAAACGTCGTTTGTTACTTTGGAAGCACGTGCGTTGATTATGCTGTGTATATGAAATGCCTACTGGGACAGTTGCTGGAGAGTTTGTATAAAGATGCCTTTCAGGTTCGCAGTGTGGCTGCACTGGAGGCTGCTTGAATCCAACCACCTGTAAATTACTACCTAACTCTGAGCCTTGAATTACAGTCATGCCAGGGGCTCAAGAAAAGGATAAACTACAACTTAGAGGAATGTAAAAGGAGAGCCTGGCATCAGTCATGCCAAGGTGTGGAACTGAACAACACAAACTGCTTTGAGTTGGGTGGAGGAATGAAACACATTTTAAGTTGTTTAAATGGTTGTTCTCTATTGCATTCATGAAAACATCCAGTCGGCTTATTCTTACTGTCAAGGAATGTTGAACACTTAATCACAAGAATGTGCAAAGTCTGAATGCCCACTGAAGACAAGGCCACTAGGATGAAGTGCTTAGTACACTATATTACATTTTCCAACAAAGAACTATGACAGCCTTTGAGCAAATGGAAAAAAAGTTTAATTTAGCTGACAACTCTATTAGAGCTGTTTATTATTAGAGCTGGTCCTGAAGGTGGTGTTTAAAGGGTCAATGATCAATCACAAGATTAGCAAGTAAGAAATGAGTTGGTCCATTGAATTATTGTCTTAAAAAAGGCAGATATCCTCCTTAAAAGGCTTTTTTGTCCGTCCTTTTTCTGTTCTCTCACTTTCCTGGCGCCGTGATCGTTGATCTCTCCTTGGTTTTATGACGGTCGATATCAGGAGTCAATAAGGGGCTCCTATATATAAAAATAAAATATTATAATAACATTGCACGTGAGGTTCAAAGGACACAACATACAGTAGAAAAGCGTGTTACCATCTGTAGGCCCAGGCCGTTGCCTTGGTGACGACGTGTGTGTGAGAAGCTGGCTGAGAGACAGAGTAGGACACACATTCCCAGCAGGACCACACTCACTTGCACCAGGTGCTGTACTGCAATGTCCCGTTGCTCCTGCAGAAGAAGAAAAAAAAAACGACAACTTAAAAATTACTCTCTGGCTTTTATGTGAGTAAAAAACTGCACTAATGCAGCATGTTTTGGAGTTTATTTTGTTTCCCGCACCTCAGTCAACAAAGCTGTGAGAGTGGGGTCATGGGTGGACTTCAGGCTGTAACACAAACGCGAGGCCGTGGGTGACCGGCTACCCGTTTCCACGGTAACCACTCGGACAGGTGGGCTCATCTTCTCGTTGGTTGGACACTGAGGGGGAAGACTGGACACAACAACACAGATCAAGCCTAAACGCTCTCACACACACACACAGTACAAACATGCATCTGTCTGTGAGGAGAAGGATGTGAGACTCACGGGGCTGGAGGTAGAGTGCGTGCAGGTGCGCTGACGGTAAGGCAGGTGAAGGTGTTTTCCCCCGTAGGGAGAGGGAAAACTTGAAGAGCAACAGTCACAGTTTCATCACCTGAAAATGATAAAAACACAGCGTATAAAGGATCAATTCCACCGCATGCATCTCACACATTCACCCAATGTACCATTGATGTCAATCAGCGACAACATTAGACACAGGAGGCCTTCGGCACAACCTACACAAGACAAACTTGATCAGAACGTGCTCAGAATAGAAACTATCAACAGTGCACTGACTTTTACTGCTAAATGTGGGTTCTTATCTGATATGTGTCAGGTGTCAGGGGAGTCAGGTGGCTGAGTGGTGAGGGAATCGGGCTAGTAATCCGAAGGTTGCCAGTTCGATTCCCGGTCATGCAAACTGACGTTGTGTCCTTGGGCAAGGCACTTCACCCTACTTGCCTCGGGGGAATGTCCCTGTACTTACTGTAAGTCGCTCTGGATAAGAGCGTCTGCTAAATGACTAAATGTAAATGTAAATATGTGGGGGACACTAACCTGTCAAGCCCAGCTGACTGGCCAATAGACTGGTGTGCAGCTCCACAACCTTCGGGGTTTGGCTGTCAGGCTTGTGGACCAGAGCCAGTGGGACAAGGAGGGAGTACTGGGTCACAGGAGGCGGGTTCTGGGAAGGGCTCTCCAATGAGTTTCCACCTGTCTTCTGCTCAATCGGAGGACTAGAAACCTGCTCATCCGTTGTGCCATTGGTCACCTCACACAGCTGGTGAAGGGCTATGGAGGAAAGGAAGTTGTTCCAGTCCTGAAAGGAAATGAGCGATTTGCACAGGTTAGACATCAACAACAGCACATTCTGTGTTATAGACGTGTATAAACTAGATACACCACCATACCTTTGTATCAGGATTGGGCAGGGTCTGTGTGTGGGCATAGGAGCTGATGCTGATGAAGGAGAGGGCAAGGATCAGCAGACACAAGACAAACGTCACCGCAGGAGGATGTTGGGAAGCATAGTTTCTCAGGTTGGAAACTGGGTGCCAGGAACCCATCACATAAGGCACCTTATGGATACAACATGTGACCTGCAATTTGACAGGAAAAACGTATGGAAAAAAGATACGTACACACAGCTTATGCAATGCATACTTACTACTCAACTCTAGTAAACATAGGCTGTGGAGGCCATATCGCTTAAGAAAACGGATTCTTATGCCCCCTTCCTGTTTTTTAACATCATGTCACCGGCGCGTCACAAGATGCCACATACAAGTGTTTGAAACTGACCGTACGGGACTCCGCAAGCAAGATATAACCTAAAGTCAACTTACCTCGGTTTTAAAGGATGGCGTTACTTTCTGTGTTTCTAGAATCCAAGTTAATGATTGCCATGCTGTCGCAATGGCTCGCTATCAAACTCACAGCGAAGTATTTCTGTCACAGTTGAAAGTACACTAGATAGCGAGAAAATATCAAGTCACCATCATCATAGCCATAATAACTTACAATGTCAGGTTACCACACTGATTTCGTTTAGCTAGAGTACATTAACAGCTGAATTTTACCAAGCATTAAATTATTTTTTACAACGTTGTTTAGACACAAAGAATTTTGAAATAACTATTTAAAGGTAAGTCACGTAAAAGGGCCAGCTGCTGAGGCGAAATGTCGGCGGAACTTAAGTAATTTCCCTTTGTTAGCCGGAATAGTGGAAAGTGAAGGACATGCTTTCTGTGCTCTGATTGGATATTTTGTTTGACACGCCCACACAATATGACAACAGTTTGCTGTATGTTTTCTTCATGAGCATTTCAAATGTACATTTAACTTTAATCTATTTTGATTGATTTCGAAATGTCAAATGTGCCATTAACTATATCTGTACCAAGCCAAAGTTCAGCAAAAACCACACAAGGTGACATAAAACATTTATTACCATTTTATTTTACAGTCACAAAAGAACAAATCAAATATAAAAAAATTAATGAAACTTTTAATTTAATGTGCATTTAAAGATAAGACACAATGAAATGTAATTCTGATCATTTCATTACATTACATAGTTATCCATAGTCTAAAATAGTGCAAAACTCATTCTGTATTTGTAATTGTACAAAAACATTTCCCAAAACCTATTCCCTTTGTGGATCCTTTTCCATCAGAAATGTACATAAAACACAAACAACCACTTGATTTCAAGGGTAAATGTGGAGGTGATGCAATTTTAGGAGAAAACCAAGTGAAGGAACAGGGTTTATCCGGCCTAGGGGGGTCATGTACAGGTGTGAGGGTCCAGAGAAAAGGCTGGTGCGAGGATGAAGAACAGTTGTCATGGTTTCCAGGTGACGTGCACAGGTTTGAAGGCCCAGGTGTCAGGGTGACCCATGTGTATCAGGTCTTTGTAAGGCGAGGTGCTCCACTGGAAGACTGGCACCTGGTCCCAGGTGGGTCCACTAACTGCCACCAACTCATAATTACGGAACATTCCATATGACGTCAGCTGCACAGGAACACACACAAAAGCCAATCAGTAATTATACACAAACACCAATCAGTGATCTATGGTCTGCCTCCTTACCTCATGACACACATAAGCAATGTTCAGTGCCAACATTATCCCTACCTCTATTCAACTCAATGAACTGTACTAATCTTGAATTCTTGACAGACATTCAAGAAGCACACCAGAGAATGATCAGTGTAAGTACCGGGAAAATCATTTAAATATTGTTTCCAGCAGAGAAACAGGAACCTGCTGAGACAGGAGGGTGTGTGGGGAGAGGGGGAAGTGAGGGAGGAGTGAAAGACGCCAGACAGGAAGTGAGGGAGGAGTGAAAGAGGCCAGACAGGAAGTGAAACGGACCTTCATGTCTGTCCCGCCGTGCTGCCTCTGTCTCAGGGCTCCGAACGGGTACGTCCCGTTAGCCGGGTTCAGGTCGGAGCGGGCTGAGATGGTGTTCTCTCCATTACCCGCCGGGTCGCAGCCCTCGCACCTCGACAACGGATCCTCCTTGAAGTTGTTGTACCTGAAAGGAGACGCGCAAACGTGCTTATGTGGGTCAGATGGCTGAGCGGTTAAGGAGTCGGGCTATTAATCAGAAGGTTTCCCGTTCGATTCCCGGCCGTGCAAAATGACCTTGTGCAAGGCACTTCACCCTACTTGCCTTGGGGAGAATGTCCCTGTACTTACTGTAAGTCACCCTGGATAAGAGCGTCTGCTAAATGACTAAATGTGAATGTACGCAGGCGGAGAAGAACAGGAAGACTGACACTCGTCACGCTGCAGCGGGCGGCTCGGACTGACATACCTCATGAGACGGACCATGGAGTCCAAGTCTGTAACTGCCGTCTGGTTCCGTTTGAAGATCTGGGCTCTGGGGTTCTGGTCCAGGGTGAACCACGGGCCGAACTTCTTCACCAGCTCAGGACAGCCACTAGCATTAAACACCTCCTCATAGTACCTGTTCACACACACAAACAGTTTTAATTGTTCAGCCTAGATTCGGAAAGTAGAACACACCTCACGTGTTGGGAATGATGAAGAAAGAGCTAACGTTAGCTCTGTGGACTTACGGAATGTTGTAGCTGGCCCAATAGCCCTTTTCCATCAGCTCTTGGGTTTTGTCCGTGTAAATCACCAGCCCCCTGCAGTAGCAAGAGACGTTATACTGGTGAGGGTGAGAAGGTGTTCATGGAAAGCAGCACGTATACTGAAAGGCTGCATGTGGTGGCGAGTGAGAACATACGGAATCTGTTCTAGAACAGTGAAGAGCTGGTCTTTAATGTCAGTCTTCCCAGGAGTAAAGTGCTTATAGTCCACAATCATCCACTGGTTGTTGTACCTGAAACAAACAAACACACAATCAGAGATAACCTTATCCCAACCAACCTTTGACTCCAGAAATCAGAACAACTCCTACTCATCATAACAATAGTGCTGTCAGATGACACACACACACACACACACACACACACACACTTCATGTGATGTTTGTTCACTTTCTTTGCTGCCCTTCCTCTGAGCTCCCCCCGCAGCTTTAAATGGAGCGGTCTACTCTCTAACAACTCACTGATCCTATCTTAAGGTCAGCAAGATAAGAGTCAATCGCCCAGAGACGAATGTTGATTAGGATTCCTTGAATCCCATGATAAGACAAGGCCTACTGTGGTCATACTCACGTTCCACTGTTGTACTTGCTAAAAATATCGGCCCATTCCTTGCCCGAAGCAGCGAGACGATTGGCTACAATGTTCCTCAGCCACTCCATGACTGACTCTGTCGGCTTAACAAACTTCCAGATGTCTGGATTGCTGTTGCCAATGGTTGTTTCCAAGGTAACCTGTGAAGAAATGGGTCTCAAACTCAATACAAAACGACTGGATAAAGACTCTAATCTCTCTCTCTCTCTTCCGTCTTTCTATCCTTCTCACACCCACACACACAATCCGACATTCATGCCCAGTTCTTACCAGGCCACTGCTGATGATGTAGAAGTCATCTCCAGAGAAGATGCATCCAGGATAGGAGGAGAAAGCTTGGACTGCTCCGGGAATCGGATCGCCACCTGAGCGTAAAGCGTTGAGATGCGGTAGCTTTATGAGAGACATTTTGGACCAGAGGTAGAGGGCTTTAAGACCTAGAGTTTGGACGATAAACAGAGCCTACTTCAGATGTCAATTCACCATTAAAGGGAAATGAGTGAGGTACCTGTGGGGGATGTTTTAAAGGCAAAGTTGTATTTCTTTATGATGCGCAGCATGGACTGGTAGGTATTCCATGTGTCGTGTGACACCATGAGGTCCTTGTTGCCAGGCAGCAGCTTGATGAGGGCAGAGCAGGAGCCTGAGCCCAGAGGCTGTGATTGGCTGGATTTGTTGAGGGCTCCCTCCAGGTCCTCTACATCCCCACCCATCTGGAACAGCCTGCGAGGCAGGAGAACAGAGAGAGAGAAGGTTCTAGAAGCCTCACATAAACGCCTGGCGTGTAGATTCTATGTGCGTTATTTGTACGTCGGGGAATGGATACAACTCGACGTAGAAGGGGGGAGGAAACGAATGTGGGCGAATCAGACGGCAGGTCGCTACTTACAGGAAACCGAATGGTTCGATGGAGAAAGGGCCAGTGGGAAACGACATCTGACCGTTATAAAGATCCTCCAGTCCCTTCAGCTGCAACAGAGCCAAACGCACCTGGAGGACAGGTAGAGAGGGAGGACAGGGATAAGGTGCTGCTGTAAGAGGACGTGTACAGCATGAGTTAGAGTTATAGAGGGCTGTGGGAGGTGTTTGATTTGAACCTGGTGCCAGTAGGGCGATTCCGGGTCCTTGTCGATCTGATCAGTCACCCACTGCAGGTTGGTGCTGATGTAACTCTTCAGACGGTGGCAGTAACCGGAGTGGAACGTGAAGGGCCCGCAGTAGTTCATCAAGGTGTTCATCCAGTGCTTGTAGATGAGCTGACCGACAGAGAGACGGAACGTTTTTTTATAGAACTGAACTGATTTCGCATATGAAGCTTCAAGCCTGCAAGGTGAGGGGTTATGGGGGACGGGAAGTCAGACCTGGGAAGTGAGAGCTGCTTCCACGGCTCCGGCACTGTACGCCTGGATACTGTCATTGTAGCGCCCGCTAGTGGTTACCTCGAGAAAGGCCCATCTGAGAGGAGGGGAGACAGGTTTACCGACACTGCCAAGTAAATCGTCATCTCTTTTTTTAAATCATGATTGATCCATGTGTGATCCAAAGTGCACTTTGTTGTGGCCTCAACTCAACATAGCAATAAGAGACTGAATCGGTATGGTCCTGATGATTATGGACACCACTCCTCACGCACAAAACACATGATAGAACAACAAACTCATGCAGCCAGTGTTGCAATGTTCAAATTCTTGTGAAATCAGATTTTTGGTCTGGCTCTTACCCTGAGTGCTCTATGTCGTCGGTAAAGTTTGCCCAGGCGACGTAATCATCTCGGTATCCCTCCAGAATAGTCAGTTGTCCCGTTTTTTCATCAAGAACTATCGTACTAATCTCAGCCTTTATTGAAGAGCATGAAAGAAATAAAACATGTAGAAATACAGCTAAATGTAAAGTTGTTGACAAACGTAGCAGCCTAAACGCCATCTTTCCAGTTAGTGAGGAAGAGCAGGTCATATGATCAACGTTTCAAAGAATTTCGGAATAAAAGTCCACCTTCGTCACAAAACCCGTGATGGGCTCAAAGGTTGTAAGAAGATTTTAATAGTTTCTAGATTAAATGGTTGTGTGTAGTGGTGAATGCAAACACACAGTTTCTTTGCAGACATTGAACTATTAAATTTTAATCATAAAACATCTCAAAATTCTAAAATGACATGTTTCATCTTCAATTGTATACATAAATAGGCTATTTTGTATCAAATGAGCAAATGTACACAGTAATCCTATCTATGACAATGACGATATATAACCCATCTCTAAGTCACAACCCCCAGTCTGTATAAACACACTTCAGTTCACTAGTCACAGGAGTCTAAAGATGGAAGTTGGAATTCATTTGTCAACTCCAATGAAAGTCCTCCAGTGGCTGTTACTGAGAGAGAGAGAGAGGCAGTCTCTGAGTTCTTGGAGTCTGTTGCTCAGGTCCATAAGCGGGTCTACATGGTTCTCCTGGGACAGTAGCGCTCGGGGCCAGGCAGATCTGAGGAGGTCTGGCTCTGGGGGGTTCAGTCGTCCTCTACCTGTCCCCCCTCCATCGTCTCCAGAATCCCCTCCATCACCTCTGCCTGCTTCCGTTTCTTGGGGGCGACTAAAACGGAGAGGGATTTAAAAAAAAACGAGTAAAAGTGAGTTTATAATGTATATCGAATGGTGTAGCTGGTGAATGTTTTTGTGTGTGTGTGTGTGGGGGGGGGGATTCAACGGGGTGGGGGCTGGTGTTGTGTTACCATGGTAATGCTCTGCAGTTTTCCTGCGCAGCGTTTCCACGGTGTCCTCTGCGTCGGCCCACTCCAGCACCAGCCGGCGGCCGTACAGATGGGTGCTGTGGCACAGAGCGGCAAACGCTTTCTGCAAGGAGGAGGGAGGGAGGGGGGAAACCATCCGTCATGTCAGCAAAGCACCAGACGACTCACTCTCACTCACAGGAAGCTGGGAGAGATCTTGGCTCAGATTGAGCCGAGGTATCGGACCTTGGCATCCTGTTTGGTGAGGAAGTCGATGAAGCCGAAGCCACGATGCGCCCCTGATCCAGACGAGGAGGCCTTCTTAGGAAGACGGATGGTCTTCAGCTCCCCAAACGTACTGCACACAAACACAAACACGTCGCCATGCTGGATCTACACTATATTACAGCGTTTAAATAAATATCTGTTTATTTAAGTATGTATGTTTTTTTTTGTGAACCTGTGTATGAGTATGTGTCTGAGTGAATTTGTGTGTGTATGAGTGAATGTGTGTGTGTGTGAGTCTTACCAGAAGAGCTCTTTTATCTCCTGGACGGTGGCCTGGAAGGGGACGTTGCGTACGAGGATCTTGGAGCTCGTCTGTTTCTTCTCTGCCTGCTTCTTGCGAGGCGTCTTCACGGGCCTGGGGACAAGGGGACACACAGCTGCCCGTCACTAGAGGACCAGGAAGTCCAACTGGACCGGACGGTCAAGAGAGATCAAGAACGAGACCACGTCGCTGTGGTAACTCACTTTGTGTCTTTCTCCGACACTTTCAGCTCCAGCTGGTGATCATCCACCTTGGAGTGCTGATGGAGGGTGAGGAGGGAAGGAAAGTTTAGGAATGCCAGATTCTGGGATGCGGGCAGGGTGGGTGTCATGTGAAGACTGCTGCCAGGAGGGTGTTTGTGTTCATACCTGTAGCTGCTTCATGGCTTTCTGCGCAGCCTGAGGGGTCAGATACTGGACGAAACCATAGCCCATGGACAACATCTTACCTGCAGGAACCAAGACAGGACACATAAACATCATGGCTTCCCACACGGTGATCATGAACGTTCGATGACAGCGCTAGCTGATCAGTACCTGTCTTGTCTTTCTTCTTGGAGATGGTGCAGGTCTTCACTTTGCCACATTTGGAGAAGGTCTGGAGGTAAAAAAAGAAAGGACCTTATGTCAACATGCTAAAAAGCAAGTGCTTTTTTATAATCCGACCTTGAGCTTGGTGACTTCCTTACTTCACATAGCGTCTCCTCTGTTGTGCTGAAGTTCAGGTTCTTGATGAACAGAGTGGACCCCGGGGCACTCTCCTCCTCTTCTTCTTCCTCCTCCTCTTCCTCCTCCTCCTCCTCACCTTTCTCCACCTCTCCTCCCGTCTCTGGGGCTGCGGTCTCTGGGTTGGGCTTTGGCTCTGAGAAGCACACAAATGAATGTTGTTGATGTATCGGGTACTGGCGATGTGATGCAATGAGGGAAGTCCTAATGAGAAACACCCAGGAGGGCCCGGCTAGGAAGTAGCAGCAGATGTAAGGGAGGCTCATTTAAATGAGTGTGTGCGTGGGCGGGGGGGTAGTTACCTGACACAGGTGCAGCTGCTGAGAACACTCCTCCTGGGGCCCACTCCAAATACAGGGGTACGTGTTGGAACTGGAGAGAGAGAAAGAGAGAGTGTGAGAGAGAGAGAGAGAGAGAGTGTGACAGCAGGAGAGGTGCATGTGTTTGAGAGAGACGGCTTCTCCTCCATCTCATGCCAGGCCTTCTCGCTCACCTTGCTGTAGGCCAGTCTGGTGAAGGCCCGCTTGGCCTCGGTGGGCTCCAGGAACTCCACAATGGCCGTCAGCCCAGCGGGGGGCAGCACCACCCTCCCCAGGCTGCCGTGAGGCGAGAACAGGCCCTCCAGCTCGGACGCAGACACCCCACTGGGCAGGTTCTTCACCAGGATCACGCAAGTGCTTCTGGGTCCTGCTGCCTACACCAAACACAAACAAACAAACGCAGCATGAAGGTACAGGTGCCATGCACAGGCTGTGGGCTTGGTGGACCTGCAGATGGTGACTTACCTGACTGAAGGAGTCTAAACACACGTAGTTGTCCAGCAGGAACTGACGCGTCTCCTGGACGATCTCCGTCTCTCCCAGAGCCATCCTCACAGCTACGCTACCTTTAGATTCCTACAGGGGGGGTCAAAGGTCAAGTTCACGTCATGATAACAAAATACGTTTGCGTACGTTTTAACGACTGGAGATAAAGAAAGGTACAGGCGTGGAGGTGTGTGTGTGTGTGTATAGAGAGCAGCACGCACATGGTCCAGAACTTTGCTCTTGGTGGTGTTGTATTTGTCGGCGATCACATCGGCGACAGCGCTGGTGCCCAGGAACAAGCTGTTCCAGTTATGGGAGCTGGAAAAGACAAAACACACCCGTGCAGAGAGTTTATGCATGACATACGACCTCTTCAACTGAGCAATGCCAACAGTGCAAAAAGAAAGTGCAAGGAAGGCCAGCTAAACTACAAAGTGTGTGTGTATAAGTTTGTGTATTCACAAGTGGAGACAAAGTTGCAGGTGTGTGTGTGTGTGTGACCGACCTGGTACTGGCGGCTTTGTCCTTGGCATCTTTCTGGCGTTTGTAGGCGGTCGAGCCGTAACCAGCAGAGTCAGCCTTTTCTTTCTTTATGATGGAGGGAAGCAGGTGCAGCATCCTTCCCTGGGGGAGAGAAATAAAGAAGAAGAAGGAGAAAAAAAGATGCTATAAACTTCACAGAACGTTCTAGATTGCGGTAGTGTGACACAGGCGGCACTGAACAGAGAGGTCACCTGGAACACGTGTCCGTCCAGCTGGGCCAGAGCCGACACGGCGTTCTCCGGGATCATGTAGGTGACGAAGGCGAACCCCTTGGGCCTCTTGGTGAGGCTGTCGATGGGGAAGACCACGTCAGCCAGGGGACCTGCGGGAGAGCGGAGCGTCAAGCAGGAGCCTACTGACTGCATCCTCGGTTATCTAAAACAGCTGTCACGCCCCTGGCATCAAGCATGTGTGAGAGAGAGGGTTTGTGTGTCACCCTGTCTGTGTGTCTGTGTCGGAGGAGAGAGGGGGTACCGTGCTTGGTGAAGAGGTCTCTGATCTCCTCCTCCGTGCACGTGTAAGGCAGGTTCCTGATGAAGAGGCGCCCGGACTCGGACACGTCCTCCTCCTCCTCGTCCTCCTTCAGCGTCCGGGTGAAGCTCTTCTCCCTGCCGCCGTCCAGCGTGGGCGTCCGGGCCTGCCCTCGCACGCCCACGTGGAACACCTCAATGTAACGCCCTCCTGAAGACACACACACGGCACTGGTGAGACACACGCCTTCAAATTGCACTCCCAGACAGTCACACACACACACACCTGAATCACACACCCACCCATGTAATCTTTATTCTTTTTAAGGGCCTTCTCCACCTCCTCGTCAGAGCGTAGATCCACGTAGACGTACCCTGAAACAAGACACACACACACGCGCACACACACACTCAGTTCATGCTAACACAACCCTGCTGAATAATGTCTAACAGCCTGACAGGCGAGACAGCTACACACACTAACACACCTGTTCTGTTGCCCGTCTCGTTCTTGCCGATCCGGATGGCCACTGGCTTCAGGGGGGTCATGAACTCCCGTACTTGTTGCTGGTGGTGTCACACGCACACAGAACAGTGACGTTTTTTGGGGGGAATGCAGAAGCAACTAGGACTTGAATGTGGAGAGTGAGAGCTAACAACGCTAGACGTGATTCCTACCCTTGTGCACTCACCTCTTTGACATTAAATGGAGCTCCTCTCAGTTTTACTTGGAACTCTGTGGTGGGCTCTGTCTATATAAAACACACACACAGTTAAAGTTTTCAAGTAAATCTAATCCACTTAGAAACCCATTAATTCAGGGGATCAGCAACCTTGAGTACTACCCTGAGTAGTAGAAAGCACTATATAAGATCAATGATATATATATATATATATATATATATATCACGGGGTGAGTTTGAAGGTTCAGGTTGATGTCGGGTGGCAAGGTTAGAAGATAAAGAGGGCCTCACTTCCTGTTTGGCAGACTTGCTGGCTGCTTTGTTGAGGTTTTTATCTGAGCCAGGGGCTGAGGCCGGGGCAGGGGCAGGGGCTGAGGCCGGGGCCGAGGCTTTGTCCTTCAGGACATCTCTGTCTCCACTTTCATAGGCACTGTCAGTAGGCACAGGGCCTGTATCATCTTCATCACCGTCCTCCTCTTCATCCTCCTCCTCTTCATCATCATCATCCTCCTCCTCACTTTGCTCCACGTTACCCCCTGGCTGTGCTACCTTTGATCGCAGGTACTCCATATCAGACAGGCCAGACTTCAGAGCCTCCTTAGTAGCACCTGTCAGTACAAAAACAGTTAGTACAACAATCCTCAAAGCCGCACCACTTCCACACATGCAGCTATACTCACCAACACGTCTTATGCAAAGAACTCACCCTGTTCTTCACCATCATCCTCATCCTCCACCTCCATTTCTTCTTCCTCATCCTCTGATTGGTCTGAATCAAAGTTAAGGTAATCATCTGACAAAGGCTTCTTCTTGGTCTTCTTCTTCTCCTGATTCGTTCCCTTCCCAACCTCGAGGGCTGCCGATTGGTCCACGATGTCGTTAGCCCAGGTAGGGGCCTGTTTGCGGTTCTGATGTACCGACACAAACTCCTTAAAGCTCTGATCCTCCTCCAGCTGACAGACAGAGAAGACAGGGTCAAACATGGACAACACACATCTTTTGTGTTATTACAAGCTTTACTAGAATCAGATCTTGCGATTTTGCTTCAGAACAGGCTTCCAACTCCCTACACCTCTACCCAGTCTCTAACCGCTGACTGGCATGTCATATTTATATATATTTATATTTAGTCATTTAGCAGACGCTCTTATCAAGAGCGACTTGGAGAGGACACAATGTCATTTTGGCATGGCCAGGAATCGAACCAGCGACCTTCTGATTACTAGCCCGATTCTCTAACCGCTCAGCCACCTGACTGGTATGTCATGCTTTTCTCTGGGAAACAAACTTACATTTCCTAGAACACTGGGTTTCTCTTCTTTCTTCTTGTCCTGAGCACAAAATAACACAAAAGGAAGATTAAAGACACACTGGTGCCCCAGTATGGGGGGTAAATATTACATGGAAAGATTCAAATGTAAATCTCTCTCTCTCTGTTTACCTTTTTCCCCTCTTTGGCCTCCTTGGTGGCTGGCCCTGGGCCTGCACTCTGGGTGTGTTTGCTCCATGCTCTGGCCTTGGTAGGGTCGCCAAACGACTTACACATTTCCACCTGGTCAGACAGACACGCAACACTGAGCCATCAGAGAGGGCCACGCTAGGCATGTGAAAGACAATCGTTGTTGATTGGGAGGGGATTTCTCACCGTAACTCTGGACATGTCCACGAAGCTCTTGTTGAAGTGCTTCAGCGCCTTGTTTGCATCTTCCTCCGTCTTGAAACCCACAAAGCCGAATTTGCGAAACTTGCCATCTTGAGTGAACTTCAAGCTGCAGTCTGTCAGGGTCCCAAAGGCTCCAAATAAGGTCCGGAACCTGTCTTCCTTTATCTGTAGACGGAGACAGATACACTTATACCAACTGTGACAGGCTAATGATTTGCAACGTGTCACTCGTCATAGAAAGTATTTATAGTTTCTATACATTCACATCCTAGATTACCTATAAAACGATTAAACTGAGCTAAACTCTCCACAAATAGCCTTATGTTAGGTAGCAAAGGTTTTGCTGAGGCTTGAGATAACACGTTAGCTAGCCGTCTAACCAGTACGTCAAAACTATGCATTTAGTGTAATTTGTCACTACCCCAATTACTTACCCCGTTCGGTAGGTTTTTTACGATTAATCTCGACATGGTTAGCGGAACTGTATTGCATACACACAGTGAGAAAACGTTAAATACGAATGTCAACAAGCAAGCATGGACTTATTACTGGGTCGCCATTTTTTGTAGGAGGAGTTGAAGCAAAGCTAGGCGTGACCAAACATTCCGAAACATCGATGGAACGAAGAGTTTATCTGTTCCAGGGCCCTTAAAAACCCGTTCCATAAGGCTGCGCTTTACCATCGCCATCTGGTGGTTTACTGTGAGAACTGCACTTGTAATTCACACTTTAAACCACTAGATGGCGGTAGGGTCACAAACTCACAATGACCCAGCATTGGGTCATTGTGAGTAATATGAATGAATGAAATATGAATGAAAATGCATCAAATAAAGCAGTTTTCCAGGTAACTTTACAATATAAATTATACTTTAATACTGTGCAATGCACACATTTAACAATGAAAATGTTTATCAAATGTGTATTTTTCACAAAAGTCACTTTACAATACTGAATTCAAAATATCATGAATGGTTTCATCTGTATTCTAGAAGCTCTTGTTATAGTGAACACATTTCAACCCCTCAAAACCCACTTGTTCTTTGCTAATAACATCATAGCATGCGTGTGTGTGTTTTGTGTGTGTGCAAATACTAAGCTTAGTGAGCATTTTTCCCAAAATACATATCTCTAGTGGGTAGGCAGGGTTAAATTCTTTATTCCAGCATTCTACTACATTGTGTGATGCCATGTACGGCATTGGAAGATGTGGAAGGCTGAGTTTCACAGAGGAGTGGTTATCAGTGCTGTCTTTCCATCAGGACTGTCTGTTTTACCGGGGTTCTTCTTGGACTGGAACTCATTATGGATCTCCAAGAACGTTTTGTTCTTGGTCTCAGGAACCACCAGGAAAATGTATATTGCTACCAAGCAACAAACGACCAGGAACACTAGGAAACAGTACTGCTGCAGCCCAGTCTGTGGACGGAAAGATATCAACACGTCAGATCTGGACCTGACCTGTTCAACCACTCCACCCCTTTGTATCAAATGATACTTTAGTCATTTGACAAAATGTCCTGCATTTTAAATAAAAAATAAATTCACTGTCGTACCTGTACAAGCACTTACCACAATGAACGGGAAAACCATTCCTATGAAGAAGAAACTGAGCCAGTTCACAGAGCCTCCAATCATGTAGGCCGCAGGGCGTGTTGTCTGAGTGAACAACTCCGTGGACAAGATGTTTGTCACGCCGCCTTCAGGAAAAAGAATAAGAATCCTTACATGAGTAAACAATGTCAAGTCTGATGCATAATGTGGTCTGTCAGTGGTGCTGTTGGTCAGTTACCTGGCCCTAAGCCAAAGCTCAGGATGAAAGCAAAGACACACGCCATGCTGAGATAAGGAACCCATGGACTTGCATTCTGGGGGGGGGGGACAGAGAGGAGGGAATATCAAATAACTGTGAGGGGTAGAAGCTCTTCAGACAACTTTAAATCAAAGGACTTGCATACAAAATAATGGAAGACAAGTTGTATGATCCGCTGAGTGTTAAATATAAAAATAAAAAGCCTTACATGGAAGGTGAGGGTCAGAGTGAACAGAATGCACCAGACAGACATGAGGGTGTACCCTCCAATAATGAGCACTTTCCTTCCTAAGCGTTCGATGAGCAGGCCCTAAAAACACAAGACATGACATGCAGGTTTTTGTTGAGAACATTGTTGAATGAGAAATCAATTTTAAGAAAAAACCCACAACTAATAACTGGTATAGTGAGGAGTGAGAACGTGTTGGTACAGTTATAGAAAATAATATTATAAAAAAAATCCCCAAGGGAGTGTATGTCAACACAGCAATGTTCCAGGTTCTGGAACTGTGTGGGAAGACATCTGGATGCTTACACAGGTTAGGGCAGTTATGCACTCACAGGCACCCGTGCCCACAGCGGCATACGGTATCTTATCCTCTGAAATACCGGCCTGCCTAAACACATAATCTGCATAGAAATAAATCTGCAACGGAAATACAGAAAACAAATCAAAAATCCAATCTAGTTAAGAGAAAATATTCATATTATGTGTACAGTGTTTGTATTGTGGCGCTTTATAATTTACGTATTCATATATATAAAAAAGGCTTTTGATTTTAAAATGAATTAAAGACTTAATGCATGAGGCGCAGGTGGACATTGGATAAAGGGAGGTGGTTGTGGGTGGAGGGAGGTTTGTGTGGGTGGCGTCCGTACAGCGTTGATGCCGTTGAGCTGCTGAGCACAGTTGATGATGATGATGGAGAGAAGCTGCCACCGGAGGCTGCGGTCTGAGAACAGCTCCCAGGGCTTCCTGGCTTTGACCCCGCCTGCGCTGACCCTCTCCCTCTCCATGTCCTCCAGCTCGCTGTCAAAGTTATCGGTGCCGTGCAGTCGTTTCAGCGCTGCAGAGAGACACAGGAAACACCAGACAGGGATCACATGGCCAATGTGTCTTTCACAAGTCAAAGATTCTGCTTTTCACACATGAACCAAAAACAAAGGATGTTTCAGGGAGACGTAACAGAAATGGTCTTTGAGAAGAAGCCCCTCACTGTGAATCTTCTGTTAAATAATGAGCCGTGTATTGAATCTGCATTCAATTTAAATGTGCATCACAACTGTAAGTCCAGTAATTCTCTTTTTAGTTTTATTACCTGACCTCAGGTGTGACTGATGTACTATCACATGCACCAGGTAAAACGATAGGACTAAGGATGACAAACCGACTCTAACAGGTGTACAACAGGTGTACAAACAGACCTGCCTTTTAGTTAGCTTAACTGCCTGCTCAGTCTAAAATGGAGGCAGTTCTGTGAAGCCGTACCACTTTTGCACCCTTGTTCATCTCCTTGGTCGATGAGCAGGTAACGAGGGCTCTCTGGGAACCAGGGCAGAATGAGGAGCTGCAGGAATGCTGGGATACACGTGGTGGACAGCAGGACGGGCCAGTACTCCTCTTTACCCAGTAGTTCTCTGGAGGACACAGATTTAGCACAGTATAGAATGTATAGGTTTCACAGATGACAGTAGATATATCTATATATCTATAAAGCTCTGTGAGGCGTAGTCAGCAATGGGTCTTTCCTTACTTTAGACCAATCACCTGTCCAGTAAGAATCCCCCCAGTGATAAATATTGAGGTCCCCATCGCCATGGCACCCCGGAGTGCCCTGGGGGCAATTTCCCCCAGGTAGAGAGGCTGAGTGGATATGCCAACACCTGCCAATCAGGTAACAATATATCAATGGTGACTTTCATATTATATCTCTCACGATCTAAGAAAAAATGCGTTCATGGTGGGATGTTTACCTGCATTAAGCCCTGTGAGGAAACGTCCAACAATGAGGAGTTCAAACGCTCCAGTGGGGTAGCTCAGGCCCATGAACAGAGCCGCCAGCAGGGCAAACAGGTTGTTGAAAAGCAGTGTCCCTTTTCTGAGAGGGATGGAACACAGATCATCAATATATTCAGATCATAAAAGGGAAAGGGATGGATGAGTATTACTGGAAATTATGTAGCAAAAATCTCTAATACCTCCCAAATCTAATGGCTAGTGCTCCACCAATTGATGCTCCAGCAAATCCTCCTAAAGTGAAAATGGACACGATGGTGGACCAGAGCAGAGTAAGGGCTTGCTCTGAGATCTGCCTGTCATAACGTTCCAGCCAGGTTTGGTTGATGAAATTCTGCACAGACTTGAGAGAGAAAGCATCAGACAATGCAAAAAAACTGAATCTCATTAATACAGCACAGCTGAGATCAAGTTGCTTTGCATTTAATTAACTTAACAACCCAAAAGGTAGCCCTGCAAAGCTTCTACAAGTATTTCTATTATACGGTTGATTCATTAAAAAGGCTCTTTGTGATATTCCCAAGGGAATCAAGTCATGTTTTTAAGGTATGACTTACAACTTTGAAATATAAGCCTCAGGAGAATCATGTGACTCAGACTGTGATCGTGAGATCTTGAAGGCTGCATGTGTAATTCCTATAATGGCGAGAATGCGTAGGCAAGAGTAATAGCCTACCACAGCATTCAAACTACGCTTTGGACGACAACTAACGTTATCAGTTCATGTCCGTAAATGACAATCCAATAAAAACGTCTTACCTTCGTGGGGGCATTGATGATTGAAGTATTATAGCCACACTGAAAAGACCCTCCAATGCAAGCTGCGCATACCGCCAGTAGCAGTGATTTGTTAGGAAACTGAAAACATAAAGTGATTAGTGTTCTAAGATATGGTCTACTGTAGACTACTTGAAATAAAAACGTATCTTTGTCTATTTACCTTTTTATTATTTGTAAACAGCTAAAGATTGGCTCACATATAATATAGTTTAATTGTACAGGTCTAGTTCAGTAATATAAGCTATTTAGATACAATATCATTTTAAAATATATATTATCACACTTACCTTAAATGTTCCCTGTGTTTCTTTTATGTCGTTAAGTAAAGGCTGAAACTCCCCATTACTTTTTTCTTCATTCATTTTTAGTCTCTGAATTTCCTCTATGGTTCCGTTTGTATTACGGTTTACAAATGTAAACACTCTTGCAAAGAAAAGTTTGCAAAGGACTCATCCAATTAGAGGTAGACTGAGGTATGTCAGACAAACTTGTGAGAAGAGACATCTCATCTAGGACTGTCCACAAAGCTCTCGTTGAAGCGCTTCCAACAGTGCTTTACCCAAATCCACCTCTGTCTCAACACATCCCTCCATACCCACAAAGGCAAAATATCGTGACGACCGCAAAACAAAAAGCTGACTAATAACGTCAAAAATAATCGTCCTTTTTTCCCAGTTGTTCAATTTCGGAAAAATGTTTTAAGATACGATTAACTTTATTGTCTTTGAAATGTGCTGTACAAAACATTTCGTATACAAAAAAATAAAAATGTATATAGACAAAACATATATTGCAATTGTATTATCTACAATTGTACGACACGAGTGGGATATGCAATAATCTTTTGGGCTTGCCTGATGATTGTTTTACTGCGTTTCTCCTCTCATGGCGCTGAATTACTTCGTTGTTCTTCTTAATAACATGATCACATGCTTCACTGTGGCTGAAAACCCCTACAGATTATTGAGGGGGGGGGGGGGGGGGTTACTGAAGTGAAGAATGACTTTACCATCTGTACTGAAATATTGAAACATTTTTCTAAATAAAACCTGGGCCACGTGTCTCAAATTTAATCCTGAGCTGAAACCTATAAAAGACAGAAATAAACGTTTAACAGTTAAAAAAAAAACAAAAAAAAACGAAGAAGCTGCTTTTGTAATTTTAATGTAAAACAAATGTATTTCCTCATAAAAAAAACAACAACATTTAGTATTCATACCATATTAAGATAAAGAATAGCACCTAATTAATTGTAATGCTTTGTACATTCCCACATTATATAGTTAGAATGGGTTAAATCTTGATTCCAGTTTTGGAAGCAGGTGTTATGACATGCATAGCATTGGAAGATGTGGAATGATGAACAGAGGCTGCGTTTCACAGAGGAGTGGTCATCAGTGCTGTCTTTGCATCAGTACTGTCTGCTTTGCCGGGGTTCTTCTTGGACTGGAACTCATTATGGATCTCCAAGAACGTTTTGTTCTTGGTCTCGGGAACCACCAGGAAAATGTATATTGCCACCAAGCAACAAACGACCAGAAACACTAGGAAACAGTACTGCCGCAGCCCAGTCTGTGGACGGAAAGATGTCAACACGTCAGATCTGGACCTTGCCTGTTCAACCCTGTGGCAACCATCTCTTCATTGAGTTACTTTAATTGTATAATTGACACTGTCTCCTACACTCTGGAAAAGAGCTGATATGTCGCACCTACAGAGGGACAAACACTGGTGACAGGGGTGGTACCATGTGATATACATCCATAACATAACTTTGAATATTAACTACATTTGTTGGTAGTATCTTTAAAATCACAGGAAGCACTTACCACAATGAACGGGAAAACCATTCCTATGAAGAAGAAACTCAGCCAGTTCACAGAGCCTCCAATCATGTAGGCAGCCGGGCGGGTTGTCTGAGTGAACAACTCCGTGGTCAAGATGTTTGTCACGCCGCCTTCAGGACAAAGAAGAAGAATCCTTACATGAGTAAACACCTTTAGGTCAGACTAACTCTCAGATGTGTGATGTGGTCTATCAGTGGTGCTGTTGGTCAGTTACCTGGCCCCAAACCAAAGCTCAGGATGAAAGCAAAGATACATGTCATGCTGAGATAAGGAACCCATGGACTAGCATCCTGGGGGGGCAAAGATGAGGGAATATCAAATATCTGAGAGGGGTAGAAGCTCTCCAGGCAACTGCAAATCACACATGCTTGTTGTTTCAATAGATACTGTAGATGGATGGATAAAAATAGAACATCCTATAAAAATAAAAAGCCTTACTTGGAAGGTGAGGGTCAGAGTGAACAGAATGCACCAGATAGACATGAGGGTGTACCCTCCAATGATGAGCACTTTCCTTCCCAAGCATTCAATAAGCAGGCCCTAAAAACACAACACAGCACAAGATGGCCGTCAAGTCGATGAATCAATAATCATCATTTTGAGATCGAGAAAAGAGAATTTGCTGAAAAAAAGATCAAACATCCAAGGGAGGGCATGTCAGCAATGTTCCCGTGTCTGGAACTGTGTAGAAAGACAAAGGTATACTTACACAAGTTAGGGCAGTTATGCACTCACAGGCACCCGTTCCCACAACAGTGTACGGTATCTTATCCTCTGCAATACCAGCCTGCCTAAACACATAATCTGCATAGAAATAAATCTGCAACAGAGAGACAAACAACATCCCTTTAGAATACCATCCAATTATCAGCAACTTTCATTTGTTTGTTTATTTGCCCCTGAAAATGCTTTGATATTTCCATGTATAAATGTAATATTGACGTGTGAGTCTGTGAGGTGGTTGTGGGTGGAGGGAAGTTGGTGTGGGTGGTGTCCGTACAGCGTTGATGCCGTTGAGCTGCTGAGCACAGTTGATGATGATGATGGAGAGAAGCTGCCACCGGAGGCTGCGGTCTGAGAACAGCTCCCAGGGCTTCCTGGCTTTGACCCCGCCTGCGCTGACCCTCTCCCTCTCCATGTCCTCCAGCTCGCTGTCAAAGTTATCGGTGCCGTGCAGTCGTTTCAGCGCTGCAGAGAGACACAGGAAACACCAGACAGGGATCACATTGTCTTCCATTTGTTGAGCTTTTCATGCATTCACAGATTCATCCAGCTAGCAAAAAAAATTGAGCATTCATCTATGAGATGTAAGGAAGATGGTCTTTGTGAAACCGGCCCTGGCTGTGAACCTGCTGTTAGTCATGTGCTTGGCTTGAATCAGAGGCACATGAAGGGGAACTTATTCCACAATTGATGTTTACAGTGGTATTTATGACCTAAAATGGGGGTGACTTCCTGTCATGTGCAGCTTGCAAAATCAATCTTCAGGCCAAGAGGAAGAGTTATGCAGATGCCACAAAAATAGACCTGTAGGTTTCCAAGCGTATCTGAACTGTTAGATCGGTATAAGATGTCATCAGATGGAGGCAGTTCTGTGAAGCCGTACCACTTTTGCACCCTTGTTCATCTCCTTGGTCGATGAGCAGGTAACGAGGGCTCTCTGGGAACCAGGGCAGAATGAGGAGCTGCAGGAATGCTGGGATACACGTGGTGGACAGCAGGACGGGCCAGTACTCCTCTTTACCCAGTAGTTCTCTGGAGGACACAGATATCGCACAGTATAGAATGTATAGGTTTCACAGATGACAGTAGATATATCTATATATCTATAAAGCTCTGTGAGGCGTAGTCAGCAATGGGTCTTTCCTTACTTTAGACCAATCACCTGTCCAGTAAGAATCCCCCCAGTGATAAATATGGAGGTCCCCATCGCCATGGCACCCCGGAGTGCCCTAGGGGCTATTTCCCCCAGGTAGAGAGGCTGAGTACATATGCCAATACCTGCCAATCAGAAGACAAGATGGCACAAGAGGCATATCTATATATATATCATATCCCAGGAACTTATGTTACATTTACGAAATAGTTTTCCCCAGTGGGATGTTTACCTGCATTAAGCCCTGTGAGGAAACGTCCAACAATGAGGAGTTCAAACGCTCCAGTGGGGTAGCTCAGGCCCATGAACAGAGCCGCCAGCAGGGCAAACAGGTTGTTGAAAAGCAGTGTCCCTTTTCTGAGAGGGAAGGAACACAGATCATCAATACATACAGATAAACTGATCAAAACCGCCTGTATACCTATTACAAGGAAAAACAAAACATACCTCCCAAATCTAATGGCTAGTGTTCCACCAATTGATGCTCCAACAAATCCTCCTAAAGTGAAAATGGACACGATGGTGGACCAGAGCAGAGTAAGGGCTTGCTCTGAGATCTGACTGTCATAACGTTCCAGCCACGTTTGGTTGATGAAATTCTGCACAGACTGCAGAGAAAAAAGCATCACAGAGCAGTCTGAAGATCTCTTAAAAACAGATCACAACTGAAATGTATATTTATTTTAATTAGTATAACATTATGTAAACAACCCCAGACTTCGAATGTATTTTAGGAAGGCAAGTATACAGTGTTCTCCATAGTTCAATGTGATACACTTGTAACACCAAAGTAAATTCAGAAATGCTGGTGTGACCTACAGTCTTGTTGGCAGATAAACCTCGGGGTCTTCATGAGACTCAAACTGTGACTATGTGTTCTGCGTGGGGACTGATAATTTCAATTTTGTGGCGTGTAACATGTTGATACAAAAAGGTTACGTTATATATAAACAGAATGACGGTTCGACATTTACTAACACTAACATTATCTTAACTTAAGTAGCCGGCAGATACAAATTTACGAAATCTAATTACGAATTTATAATATGAAAAAGCATCTTACCTTTGTGGGAGCATTGATTATTGAAATATTATAACCATACTGAAAGGTCCCTCCGATACATGCTGCACAAACAGCCAGTAGAAGCGATCTGTTAGGAACCTGCAACAATAATAACGTGTTTAGCATTCTATAGGCCTAAAAAGGACACATATATAAACATGTGTGGACTGAATTATTCTGATATTCTGAACATGTGGCCTATAGCCCGTAGAACAGACCTATCAATAACAACAAGGCTATTCTCATTTAAAAAATGTATGATTTTGTATTTTGTTTTCATAAGGAAAGATTACTATAGCATTTACATTTACATTTAGTCATTTAGCAGACGCTCTTATCCAGAGCGACTTACAGTAAGTACAGGGACATTCCCCAGAGGCAAGTAGGGTGAAGTGCCTTGCCCAAGGACACAACATCAGTTTGCATGACCGGGAATCGAACTGGCAACCTTCGGATTACTAGCCCGATTCCCTCACCGCTCAGCCACCTGACTCCCATATAGCAATCCTTATTGTCTCGCCAACATTGACACTTAGTCAAATAATAATAAACTTTGATCCTGGAATATTGTGTATTTATTTAATAACTACACCTACCTTAAATGTCCCCTTTGTTTCTTTTATGTCTTTAAGTAAAGGCTGATGTTCCTCGTTTCTTTTATCCCTCGTCATTTTAATTCAGTTTCCTACACTACCGTTTCTGTTGTGGTCTACAAATGTTACAAAAGTTTTCAATGTGCTCATCCTTCAGCGGGAAACGTCTCGTCAACTGGACGAGGTTCCCCATTAATATAGTGAACATGATACAATTGATGAGTTGTCCCTTCTAAAGCATAAACAATTACATTTCCATAGTTTTTTTCCTCCTTCACGGAAGCACAGTACAGCTCTAGTTGCCTACTGAAAAGACATGTGCAGAAATGTCTTTTACTGTGGATGCATCTAATCAATTTTGTGCGGAAATAATCTTAGATAACTTGGGGAAAAGGTTGAAACCTGTTGATGATTAAATAAAAAACATCAGCCTACCTCTTTCTGTGATTCTGTTGACTCTTCATTTCTGTTCATTTTAAAAGTTGATCATTGAAAGAAAATATACAACACACATTTAATCAAATGGCATTACAGCAGTCTGATTCTGGATTCCAATTATCTGGTAGCAGAACGATTTGACCTAATAGGGAATTTGTAAGGCGTGACTTACCGTAAGATGTTTCAATTCAACACCGTGGGGCGTCCAGTAAACTTTGAAAACAGCATTCCACCAGCCTGATACAAACTAAAAACTGTGTATGGTAACTATGAGAAGCCTACATCATGTTTACCTCCCAAATTACATAAAGTTGGAACTTATTTAACCATAAACATTATACCATAATATAACCCTTCATATAATCCTAAATGTGTATAAAGACCTCATTGTTTCTGAAGTCAAGTGACCACCAAAGCTTATAATCCTCTTCCTAGCCTGCAGCCCAATCATTCCACAGGTCACTTAGATGGATACCTTGAACAGGCCTAAGATTTTACAACAATAACATCCAACACTATTGTAGCCTAATATTTATACATTTATTAGAAAGACATTTTAAAACAGTACTTTAAAACACGTGTTTTAACAGGTCCATTCCAAACCCATGGCTGTATTGTGCCTTGCCAAGAAATGCACCCCCTGCTCACTGACTAGGAAAGTGCCACATGCATGACACTTACTCTGGTTACTCATACTAGTCCCCTCATTGTACAGTAAGACTCATTTGATGCTGGGATATTCAGAACAGAAATTACATGGGGGTGCATTTCAGGGCAGGGCGGTATTGTGTCTGGCCAAGAAATGCATTTTCACACTGTGTTGCGTTTCATATGTGTCGATGCGAGCATTTCACATATATGGATGTGAGCATTTAGTAGTATGAATGTGGGTGAACGTTTCATATGTGTATGTGTTTCATAAGTGTTTGTGTAAGGACAGTCTGAATTATTTTCGAAACGGCCCCTTATAGTCTTCCCAACCCGGTCTCAATATTTGACGAGTTGGGATGAGACCGGGTTGCTTCAGACCGATTGGTCTTCCACAAGGTTGGTCTTCCACAAGACTGAAGCAAAGCCCGTTTCTTGACTGCGTACGTTTTGCCATAAGGGGGCGGTATAGGACCACATTGAGCCGTTGTGGACACGTGTGTAACACCCTAAGTGTTCCCCCTACTCGAGGGTCGAAAGCGGTGTAGGCAAAGAAGTTATCGCTACTGTCACAATGTCGGGAGGTAGAAAACCTCGTTCGGTTGCAAACCCTTTGGAATCGGCGATTTTAACTCCCAGTGAGCGAATTTTGAAAGAATGCCACAGTTTATATATCGACAACGAAAACGGTAAATAAGTTCAAACAAAGCCTAAACGAAATTGACATGTATAGATAGCCTACTCATGCAAAAAGTCTTGAAGTTATGTAATGCAACAGAGTATCCAGGGACATGTTGCTTCTTCCTAAATTATACAAATAATATCAACAAACATGATCAAACTGGCGTCATCAGTCAGTCGCTGACAGAAGGCTGGAAATGCTAAGAGATCAGATCCCCCAGCTCTGAATATCTACCTACAGTATCCATAAAATGTATGACCATGGCCAAACGTATGCGCCCATGCTATAAAGCTGTCAAGTGTGTGTAGCTCCATAAGGCTGGTATACAATATGCATAACTTTAAAAACAAATGTGCATACATTTCGTCTTGGATGTTATCTTGGACAGTTCTAGACATGCTAAGACTGTATTCGCTCGGCATGTTGCCCTTGGCTCGTAAAACGAGTGTTGAGTGAAAGAATGTGGAATTATAACAGATTACCTTGTTATTTGTAGTTGATTGGATCACCTTGAGTGGAAACAAATTTTGCCTAAATCCCTCTAAAGCCAATGCGGTAGCAGAGTGCAGCCTTTTGACCCGCTATGTATAGTGTCCTAATCAGATAGTTCAAATGCAGACAAGAGCATTTAGTGTATGGCAAAGGCCTATCAAGGAACATGTGTAGTACTAGCACTCTGACCATTCGGTCAAATTACATTACTTTCAGTATATCCAGTGTTTAGTCGTTTAGGGTTTGCTTTCCTTTCGATAATGATGAACGTTACAGTGAATGTGTTTGAACTGGCAATGTGTACCTACATCATCCAGCTGATAAACCTTCTCGTTTGTGTGTTTTCAGGACTAGTAAAGATAGCAAGTGGCTTGGGAGTCCGAATTCTTCCTCCACGTAAGAAGATCATCGTGATGATTATGGGGAATCACTCTGCTGGAAAAAGCTCCTTTATTAACTGGTAAGAAACACATACTATACCTTCTCTTAAAACGCCCCAGCTCTGCTCATGGCAGGCTGGAGTGAGAGAGAGTCTACACTCTCTTAAAACACGATACTCTTGAGTGACAGGAGAACAAACACATAGATAACAGAGAACAGTAATACTTAGACCCCATTCGCTGAACTGTGTCACATGGTTGTGCGTCCCAGGTACGTGGAAGAGCACATCCAGAAAACAGGAGTGGCGATCGAAACCCAGGGGTTCACCTTCATCACAAGTGGTCGGAAAAGAGAATCGCTGACGGTAGGTTGATACAGCCCCACGGTTGACACTATCCCAGAGACATTACATTTAGTCATTTAGCAGACGCTCTTATCCAGAGCGACTTACAGTAAGTACAGGGACATTCCCCCTGAGGAAAGTAGGGCGAAGTGCCTTGCCCAAGGACACAACGTCATTTTGCACGGCCAGGAATCGAACCGTGCAACCTACTGATTAATAGCCCGATTCCCTAACCGCTCAGCCATCTGACTCCCCGAGAGAGAAGATGTCCACCATGCTGTTGTCTTCACCCTGGTATCAGTATCATCATCATCCCAAGCCCTGTGAAACACTTAAGAAATGTGATTCTGACTTGAATAATAATAGTTTTGATAAAAATGAATGATTACCAATGCGTCTAGGATGATATGCCATCATGTTCATTATGGTTCTGGTAGCCGCTGTAGCAATGCTACTTCATGTGTCTTAGTCATCAGTATTCAATATTCAAGTAAGCTAGAAATGTCAGTAGTGTGACTTTAACTGTACAAAGCACCCACTTTGGGCCACAGTAGAATGACAATGCTGTGAGAATCGTGTGTGTGTGCGTGTGCGCTCGAGGCAGTCTCGCCGAGTGGTGATGACTCTGTCTGCTGCTGCTGCACGCATACACACACTGGGCTGGGCTGCACTGGCACAGGGGAGAGTGTGTGGGTGTGTGGAGGGAGGGGGGGGGGGAGGGGGGGGGGGAGGAGTCCGCTTTGCAGAACAATCCAGGCAGAGGAACAAGCTCTCTCGTTCTCTCCGTCTCTCTCTCTCTCTTTTCATTCTCCCTCTGTCCTACTGCGGTGAAGGGAGATGAAGATACATAATATAATTACTCAGGACAACCGGAGTGGAAGGATTATCTGCTATATACAGGCAGGGCTTAAAGCAGGCGCTGTCAGCTGCTGGGAGACGCAGCAAAGCCCCTGGGCGCTGAGAGCGAGCGAGCGAGCTGGGGGGAGAGGACCAGAGGACCAGCCGCCCAGGCGGACCGGCTGGTCTCGTCCAGGCAACACGTAGTCGTTTTCTGACAGTTTTTTTCTCCTTGTTAATCTCTCTTCTCTCTTCTGCAGGGCAATGCCACGCTCCATCTCTACCCTCACTTCCGACCGCTCCTTGAGTTTAAAGGTAGGGCTCAGATCCCGTCTTCGGGTTCCTTGTCTGGGAATCTGCAAAGTGATACGGTTGTTTGTAAGCAGAGTCGTATTTGGCATCTAACCTGCACCCTTTTTTGACAGTTCTGTGTGTTTTTGTGAAGAGTTTGAGAGATGTCTGAACTTTGCTCACCTGCCACTTCAACATAGGTTACCAAAATGCATAATTTGGTCGATGCCACTATTTGGTCAATTTACTAGGAATTCTCACTGAGATTAAATAAGATGTTGCTGAAATTTAATTTCAAATCAAATGAAATTGAAAAAAAAAAGTAGTCATGCATAAATTCCCCGTTTATTGAATCCACTGTGCCTGGGGTGGAATGTCCTTTAAAAGATCTCAGCTTGTGACACAGATCCTTGGTCTCCACAGCTTCCTGTCTGTGTGTTTGGAGGTAGAGCAGAGCTTAGGTGCTTCATCTGGATGACTAACGCCTCTCCGTGAGTCATAGCCTATCAAGCTTTATCACTTCATTGGAAATCAGCTCTCAGTGTTCCTGCGTCTTCGCAGGAACCTCGAGTGTGAACGAGTGAGCAGACGCTCTCCCTAAGCTCTCTCCCACTGCGCGTATCTTTGTGTGTGTCCTCAGACCTGTAAAAGCACGATGTGTCGCTTGTTTTTACGGCGCTGGCCAGGTATGCTTTGAGGGCTTGGTGCTGGTGCAGGGGGGGACCTGCATGGTGAGGATGTGTGGGGGGTCAGGGGAGGCATGTCTGGGCGGGGCCGTCAGAGGGGTTCCTCTGGGACAGGAAGACTTGCAGACCGGGAGGGCAGCGGGTGCGGAGCACGCGAGTCGCCCCGTCAACGGCAGTGCGGTGTGGAGTCCTGAGGAGCCGCTGAGACGTGTAGCGAGCCGCTAGCGAGGCCGCGCCCGGTGACACGTGACCCCTGGGGTCGAGGCTGGGAGCTGTTCCCCCTGGGACAACACCCACGCCACCATGCTCTCTCTCTCTCTCTCTCTCTGTCTCTCTCTGTATCTCTCTCTGTCTCTCTCTCTGTCTCTCTCTCTACCTTCTTTTCTGTCTCTTTTTTCTCTCTGTTTCTCACCTTCTCTTTGTCCGTCTCTCTCTCTCTCACTATCTTTCGTTCTGTTTTTTCCTCCGTTTCTCTCTCGCTCTCCCTCTCTACATACATAACGCTCGCATGTCATGGCGCCTGAGCATGACTCATCAAAATCCTTTGATATCGTTCTATTGCTCAACGTTATTTGCTGTCTGTTACCAGCATAGGCGTCGTCAATGTCGTGTCACACTGATCTGTTGTATTGCCCCTCAAGCAGTAAAAAAAAAATTAGCATGTCAAATGTGACTAGCTGAAGCCTCTCGTCACCCTGTTAAGCCGAACATTTACACAGCTGATGAAGAATCCATCCTGGCGTTGAATAATTTAGAGAAGAGGCAACAATGGGGAAGGGTTTTGAAACGTCTGTGAAAGAAAAAAAACAAATCAGTGGTGCTTGCTTGGGTCTGCTTCACTGCGCTCCACGGGTCAACATCCCCCTCAAGGAGAGCATGATGCAGCACATTTGCAGCCCTCTGGTCTGGTCTGGCCTGCCAGGTCCACTCCCTGCGTTAGTGCCATCCTGCTGAGGAGGTCACGGCCAATCGGGAGGGGCTATCACTCACGTGACCTTTTCACCTCTCAAAGAGGCTTACGTGGTTTCATTCACTTAAGGTTCTGATGGTATAGAGATGAGCTGCTCTACCTAGATTCCTCCCTTGCATAAGGAAGACAATCCTCAAGGTCCTGGCAGTCTTCGTTGGAGTGCACAGGACCCGGTCTGAACACTCCAGGAAGGGGAACCGTAGCTCAGTGACCCTCGTCGGGGGTTAGGACGTTTCCATCTTGCCGTTAAGCTGTCCCCGGCTCGCCGTTTAGCCGTGTGACCGGGGCGTGTCTTGCGGCGGCGAGGGCCTGTACGTGCGAGGCTGTCGGGGACGCTGGGTTGGGGGGGGTGGGGGGTTGAGGCCGGGTGGATGGAGGAGGGGCCGTGGGGGGATGCTAATGTCCACGGCGGGAGTAGCAGCACAAGGGTCTGATCTGTGTTGGCTGGTAGCACCTGCTGCCTGCTAGGAGAAAGCCCCAGTGTCATCACCAGACCCTGGGAGGGAGGGAGAGAGGGAGGATGAGGAGGGATGGAGGGGAGGGAGGTGGGATAGAGGGAGGGAGGGAGGAAGGGGAGGGAGGATGAGGAGTGATGGAGGGGAGGGAGGATGAGGAGGGATGGAGGGGAGGGAGGTGGGATAGAGGGAGGGGAGGATGAGGTGGGACAGAGGGTAGGGAGGGAGGGAGGCAGGGAGGGAAGGAGTGAAGAAAGGAGGGAGGGTCCCTCTACAGCCATCCGGTTCTGCTGCTGACTTGGAGGGAGGTGGCTATGTGTGTGTGTGTGTGTGTGTGTAGGCGTTGCAGTCTCGCTCCCAACGTTTGCTGACTAACGTGAGGCTACTGTGCGTTGCTTCACAGTCGTTCTTCACTGGCTAGCTTTATGTCCCGCTCCTCTCCGTAAAGCTGCCAGTTGAAGAGCTGTTGTGGGTAACCATGACAACCGATTTCTCTGCCGTGCGAATGGAGAGAACTTAAAATCCGACAGTTTCGACTCATTGTGTCATCAGGATTTTTTTTTTGTTCTCTCCCTTTTGCGACGTGGCTGTTTGCCTCAGGTTATTACAGTTCGACAGCAGTCTTAAGATAACTTAATTTAGGGAAATGGGCTGTCAGAATCTCAGGTACAGTGACTACGCAAAACAATCCAAAGCAGGCGGTTTCTGGCAATACAGAACAAATTCAGAGATGTGCGGTACTTGGAAAAGTTGATCTGGCTCCTGGTCTCGTCGCTCTCTAGCTTTCCAGGTATCGACCGCACTGCAGCTCCCGCTAACAAATATAAGCCCCATTGGGACTGGCAGGATTCCTTCGTACCCCCACACCTCGTTCATCTCCGGGGCCGTCCCCTGTGCCCCTCCAGACAGCACGTACACACACACAGTGTGTGTGTGGTTTTTGCAGGTGTCACTGACTACCTGTCAGCCGAGATCTCCACCTCCAAGCAGAAGAAGTTCAGCCTGGTGACGTTTGTGGACACGCCGGGTCTGGTGGACGGAGACATGATCTACCCCTTCGACGTCAACAGGGCCATCACCTCGTTTGGTAAGACAATGGATCTGGCCTGGCTATCCTTATGAAACCAGGAAAAAAAAGAAGAAGATTTTAAAATGTTGTAACAGATAGTTTGCTGATTTGCTATTGTAATTCTTCTTAAATCGGATTAACTAATTCGATGTATTTAGTAAACTAATCAGAATGACACAGCTAATCCTGAGGTCATTCTCATTTGCGACATTAGAAAGCCCAGGATGTTCTCTCAATTGGACAAAAAAAAAAACGACCATACCAAGGGCAGTGTAGTTACTAGACCAAAACCAAGGTCCACTACATTGGACATAAATTAATGGCTGTGTGTCAGGAGGTTTTAGTGTGGCTGGAGGAAGGACTGCACTGCACCACCACTGCATAGTAGGCTGGGCTCCTTGTTACAGTACCCCCTAATCCAGACCCCTTTTGGGGGTGATTAACTGTCAGTGTGTGGCTCCACAGCCTTGTTAGTGGAGGCACGTCAATCCAAGCCGCCTCAACGCCTTCCTTTGTCTCTCCGTAGGCGAACAGGCGGACCTTGTCTTCGTGTTCTTCGACCCCATGGGCCAGGCGCTGTGCAAACGCACCCTCAACATCGTGGAGAACCTGAGCGAGCAGTGTGGAGACAAGCTGCACTTCTACCTCAGCAAGGCAGACGAGGCGGGCAAGGAGACAGACAGACAGGTCAGCATGATCTGTCCTTATGGAAGCCAGCGTCTGGTGAAAACAGGCGTCCATCTAGAGGTCAATGATGACGATGATGAATAAAAGTCTTCATTTTGCAGATGCTTTTACCTAAAGGCAACATGGAGAGCAAGGGAATTGAACCTGCTACCTCTTGATCTGAAGTTACATTACATTTACATTTAGTCATTTAGCAGACGCTCTTATCCAGAGCGACTTACAGTAAGTACAGGGACATTCCCCTGAGGCAAGTAGGGTGAAGTGCCTTGCCCGAGGACACAACGTCATTTTGCACGGACAGGAATCGAATTTGCACCGTCGTCTCCAACAGATTAGACATGTCTGTTCTTCCCGACTTGACTCCTGTCTCTCTCCTCCACAGCGTGTGATGATGCAGATCGTTCAGGAGCTGTGTCGACGACCGGGCCTCAACAAGTGTGGTTTCGACATGCCCACCATATACATCCCCAACCCACAGAAGGTGAGATCAGGCATGACCAATCGATCCACAGCTCTCTCACGTTGGGAACTCCACATTTAGAGCTGGTATGCTTCCATTGCATGTACACCAGACGTCTAGAGACCATGAGGCTTTTCTAGACCGTTCCTCCTCAGTGTGTTCTCTGTAATAGGTCTCTCCAGCTGAGACAGAGCTGTTGAACGAGGTCTGGATTTACGACCTCCGACCCTCTCTGATATCGAGCAGCCATTGATTGCTCGTGAACGTAGATTCTCCCTCTCGTGGCCTGTCTGGATGGGGAACCACCAGCACCAATCGGATGCAGAGAGAGAGTTACACTCTTCTTGACACGGCAGAGAGAGTTACACTCTTGTCTCCGGGACGTGCGGGGGTGGGGGTGGGGTGCAGGGGTTATAAAGCAGGGAACTTGATCAGCCAAGACTGACAGTGACAGCCCCAGGCCTGACTTATGCCTCCTCCCCCCCTGTGCTCCAGGGCTCAGCTGGGGGCTGGGGTGAGGCCTCTGCCTCGCTACCAGTCACTCTCCCTGGCTGATGGAGGCCTCGCTGCCTTCAGAGGCTGTCAGTCTTTGTCTCCTCCGCTTGTACAACGGAACTTTCTGGTCTTTCCGCACTCCACAGTCATATACATGGGATGTATGTCATATGTAAAAACATGTTCATTCTGTAGCAACATACTTCAAGACCCAACTAATAATTGCTATAGCGGTAATAAAAAACTAATTACGGTATTTGAGACAGTGTTTGAGGAACTCGTTAGAAAGTCTTACCGTACACAACATCGCTCATCCTCGCCTTGTTGGTTCTGCTGCCGCCCAGCCTAGTCGCTGTGTGAACCAGATTGACGTCGTGTGTGAGACGATTGAGAAGACCATCAACCAGGCGGTCCAGAAGACCCTGAACCAGCTGGAGAAGGACTGTGACCTCATCAGCTCCACTATCACCACTAAACTGGTCCAGGACAGGTAGGGAGTCCAGTTTGGCCACCTTCAATGTCTTGATGAACCTGTGGAAGCTTAGTTATTTGATCAAGCTTCAGTTTAATATATGAAAAAATCATATTCATAGCTAATGGTTTATTGTAGGTAATGTGTGTTCCTACAGATACCTTGCCATTTGCCTCAGTCCCACAATGCACCACATCCATCCTCTTCCTGTTCCCGTCTGTCTCTCTGTCCGCAGGGCCACGGCGAGCTCCAATCACAGCACCCGCCTCCACTCCTTCCTGTGTGGGGCTGTGGGCGTCTTCCTCCCCTTCCTCTTCATCCTCAGCTTCCTGCTCAGCACCTTCCCCCAGGGCGAGCTGGATGAGCTACTGGGGGAGGGCACCGCCCGCACCCTCTCCCTCGTCACGGTACGGAGGGACACCCATGACCTCTGACTCCACTCCCCCCCCTCTCAGCTGTGTTAGCTCTGCTGGGGGAACTGCTGCACACCCTCAGTGGTCTGCAGGAAACTGGAGGATGTTTAGATGTTAGGTACAACTGTTGAACATGAGAGCATGTTAACATCGGGTGGAATGAGTTAACATTGCTACGTGTATGGAAGACGGCAATGCTAAGGTAACCTCCCTACTTGTTATTTTCTCTTTGTTTATGTAACTGACGATTTCGTGCTTGCGTCACCAGGGAGTTGTCGTGTATCTGTGGGACTGGATTCCAGAAGATGGACAAATACTGTTTGTGATCCTCTTTGGTGTTTTCTGCTACATCCTGATATGGCTGGCCAAGTATTTTGCACGGTAAACAGAGCTAGTCCCCAAACACTGTCCCTCCCTCTTTCCCTCGCACACTGTCACACCCACACACACAAGCCCACACACTCACAATCTTGTGATTGTGCCCCAGCCAAAGGACTAGGACTCTCACGAAGAAGGAGAAGAGAACCCTGGCTGAGTACACAGATTATGTCCAGGATGTCGTCAAAGCCAAGAAGGTGAGAAAGACCTCTAATCTGATTCTAGATTGTTCTTGAGGAACAGACAAAGTAGGAATCTGTACGTTACACATCAGTTAGGTTTATGTATTAACCTTGAAATAATAATAATGTATTCATTTAGTCAACGCCATTGTCCAAAGCAATGTACGGGGGGGTATTTGAACCTGTGACCCCTTTACCTGCGGTCAAATTCTCTACCACTTAGATATATATAGTGTGTATACATGCCCAAATGTGTTTCCCCATGTCATCATTTCATCTTTCTTAACAGGGGAGACTATATGAAGAATACCTCCAGCAATGTGCAGCTGAATATGACTTCTGATGAGCTGACACTGAGATGTCATGCCGTCTTGTGTGTTGCCGTGGCGACACTCCAGAGGATTCTAATGCCAAGGGTGCTCTTTGATAATTTTAAAAACGTAACTGGACCATACCTGGTAGTTTTATGTGATTGATTTGGATTGTATTTCTAAATGAGAAGACATACTTAAAATAAGCATTAATTCAGAGTCTGTGAAGTGCCTTAGGGGAAAATGTGATTGTAATTACCGATGACAGAGGTGAATTTGTGATTATTGTTGTGTATCTTGTGATGTGTGTAATATTTGGATCTGGAAGTATGGAGCTGTTTACATATAAATTCAAGCTTTCCTAGTGACTTATAAACAAACTTCCATATTTTCCAACAGTCTTTTTATATCTTATCATACCATTGTTGAGTGTACGTCCTTTGGTATTTTACTGCTACAAAAGGATTTCATATTAGAAAGCACTGCCATATATAGAAAACTTTTTCTATAAATAGGATTTGTTCCTTGGATGAGATCAGTAACCACATCGTTTATTTGTAGTAGTTTTCCAAGATTTAAATATTGCCAGTTATATTCTGAGAAGCCAGTCACATTAGTCTCCAGAGGGACAGCTGTCTCTGCTGGTAGAAACATGGAGGTGTCGTCTCCACAGAGAGTGTATTTGTGTTCAGGAAAGACAGGACTGTCTGTTGAATGGTTCGCAGAGCCAGTAAAACTATTATTACTAGTATTGTTGCTTGTTTGTCAACTGTAAGGTTTCATGTACTTGTGTATTTCCTGCTGTTTTTGTCTTCTTGTGTAGTGAAGTCTTCATTTTAAATGCGTTGTCACCGTTATGATGCAATTCATCTACCAGACAATATAACAGTATCAGCCATGTTATGCTTTCAATGACTTCTGTGTTCTGATCTATTTATTGCTCTCTAGTGGTGTGTTCGGGGTACTTATTCACTAAGAAATATCTTTGGGATATTTGCAATACTTCTTAAAAAACATTTACTCTGTGGAAAAAAATAGAAGTGTACAAAGGGCTACCTGGTATGTTTAGGGTTGGGGGGGGGGGGGGGCGTTAATGTAATGGTGCTGTTCCCTGCGTGTTTATCTTTAAATTATCAACAAAGTGACTTTTTTGTTCTTTTCAAAAAGTGTTTTTACAATTTCTCATCAAATGTCTTCCTCTAAGAATCTGTGAATGTCATAATCGCAATACCTCACGCATGAGGCATTTATTTAAAATGTCATACTAATAAAGTGCATAATTGAATCATTCCCAATCCAAGTCCATTTTAATTCACAAACAAGTTCAAAGCAGTAAAGAACCCATTGTTGAAGATTTTTATTTCAAAGTTTTGTTATAAAAATACCATTCCAAGCTTTTCAGTTTGAAGAATATGCTTTTCAAAATGTTGGTTAAAGTGTTGTATTTTGTCTACCTCAGGGCTCAAGTATTTTGGAATCTTCAACTTATTAAAAATACGACAATGGGAAAGTTCCTTCACTACACCCCTAAAAGTATTAAAAGCAGATTTTGAACGACAATGATAGATCACAAAACAGATCATTCCTATTTGTTATAATAAAAACAAATATTTTGTTTTGTTTTTACGCAACAGGACCATCTCCAGTATAACAGGGCCTCCAAGCTCAGTTTCCTGAGTTTAGTAACAAAGAACATCCATATTAGCTTATTCCTACCAAACTACCAAAAATAACTTTTCAGCAACTATTGCATCTTATTTAAAATAATGGCTGTTTTAATTTGGTTAGAAAATACTTCTATTCTAGTGCGCAAGCAGAGGCATACAGTAGATTAAAGTAGATTTTCAATTTTCGTCACCAATAGGAAGAGGTATGTTGTAATCTTAATGCTACTAGCATCTTAAAGCACACAAGTTGTCTTGTGGAGATTTCATGCGCCTCTGTGTGTTTGTGTACATTTGTGTCAGGTGGGAAAACAGGACATTCAGGGTTAATAGGGATGCAGCTGCAGATTATGTAGCTTTCGCTGTTGCGTTACTTTGCATGGGCTTTGTGCAGTTGACAGTTTATGTAAAGCTAACACATTTAAGGTTTGTTTTACGAGGCTTCTATTTTGCGGGTAGCATTTCTCTTTATGTTGGGGGTCAACAAAATATTATTTCAGCTAAAATCAGATCCATAGTTTAACCCACACAAGCATTCTCAACCAAATACTTTTAAAAATTAAGTTTAAATTGTACAGTCCTGTTTTTGTAACAGTGCATTGAAGATTATAGCTATATACAAAGTTGCTTGTACAAAAAATGTTAACACACCTCTGGATATGTAGACCCAGCATGCAGTAGCAAAGGCAGCTCATCCAGTGTTGCTTCGCTGTGATTGGATAAAACCTTACTGTCATAACCACAAGATTTCCCATCACAGTAAAACTGTGTATGGCACGCTTAGTATTAAGAAGACAGTCAGTGTATTGTACAATCCCATGACCAATAGAGTGTCTTTATAGAATGCAATGTAAAACAGTGACCGTCTTGTCTTCAGGGGAGGAGTTTCAACCGGATCAGACCAGGTCTGCAGTTTGTCCACAAAGTCCACGAGATAGCTGCACCAGAAGGGTCTATAGTTCAGAGTCCTGCAGACTCCAGGGACACTGAGAGGGCTGTGGCCGTGAGGGTCGTCACTGGGAGTCTTTGTCTATCAGCCAAGACATGTCGCCTGTCCTACAAACCAGGATGAAACAGCACAGATGTCATGCGGGCTGCAGCCATGGTGACTGAGGCAGGATGAACCTTCATCTGGTTGAGAATATTGACCTAGACTCCATGAACACAAGATCACAACGAGGTGATGAATGAATGGTTGAAACAGTTGGTGAAGAGAAAAGAGGCACGGTGTTTTCGTACTTGCCAAGTCGGGTTAACATCCTTCATTTTTTTGTGCGCACAATTAAAACGAGAGATAAATGCGAAACATGAGACAGTTGTTTTTACAGAAAAACAACACTAAAGAATAATACAGACAAATACTAATATCAAAGGCATTCATACATATTGTGGTCAATTGTTAATGGTGGACAAGCTACATGAAAATACATATCAGATTTGAATTATACAAACATGATGTTTTGCACTTTGGGATCTGATGTGATTCCTGTAAATTCACAATCATCTTTCAAGTTCTCTCTTAAATGTCCAGTGTTTCTCTGTTGCAAACCGTAAAATAACCCCCCCACCTCCCCCAGAATAACCAGTGTGCCCCTCGCAAGATTTCAAAAGTGCACTTACTCCACGTCTCTCTTCCTAATCGTCTTTCCCGACCCTAAGACCTCCGCCACGCGGGACACAATAGGGTCATAGTTCATGCTGGCCACGGCCACCACCTCTTCACTCCTATAGACGGGGCAAACGAACAAAACCAGGTGTCTGAAAGTCACCAGTCAGAGGAGGAGTTTCGTTTGGACTCCTCGGAAGGTAAGACTGTGTGTGTGCTGCGAGGTCAGAACCGGTAGAGGGATCGTGTTCGTCGAACCTCCCAAGCCGCATCATGTGAGTGACAGAGGTGTTCTAACACTTACTTGGTATAAAACGCCACGAACCTCAACTCGTCCAGATCACCCTGAATGACGACATCATCAAAGCCCTCCCCATAACCTGCGCAAAACAGTTTTGTTTACTATCTGTTACTCCCCAAACTCCCCTCAACATGACACACAGACTCCTAGTTCTGGTCTCACAGCTAGATGGCAGTAATGAAACTCAAACGTACAAAAGAGTTTGCAGGTCTGGTCTGGTAAACAAGTCATGAATAAACAAAGCTATAGATTAGTTCCCCACATATTTACTTAACTGGAAGTTTCTAATAGTTTTTCCCCCCATCCAAAAGCTATAGTATGTTTACCTGCATAGCGTAAGCTCTTCCCAAACATGGCCGACCAGAAATAAGGCACCGTTTTAATCTCAGTGGCTTTCCCCATCATGCTGAGGGCTGCCACTCTCCCTGTCGATACAACACAAAACAACAACAGTACAGAGGATGTTTTCATGACCTCCTTCCTGTTTCATGAGGTCAGAGGTCACGGGGAGCTCGGTCACGTCAACAGACCGTGGGTCTGGCCACGGCGGGGGCGTGTGCAGCTGGTGGGGTGTGGATGTGTGGGGTGCGTGGCACTCACCATGAACATGGGCCATCTGCCAGTGAGGGATGTTCACCTTCTTGTTGCTGCGCTGAAGCAGAGGAAACGTCACCACGTCTCCTCCGGCGTACACGCCCTCCACGTTGGTCTGCATCATCTGACGGGCAGAGGAGGGAACGAGGCGGGTTTACATGGCTCGGCGTCCACAGGCCACACAGGCTATTTATTATTTTTATTCTGTTTATTGCGATACCCTTTAGCCCTATAAGGGCTAATCTTCCAGGGTTCGAACAATTAACAAATACACACGTATGACATAATATATACAGGTTACAGATCAAAGAAACATAGTCATACATAATCATCACATAAAATATACAGTAAATAAATTCCCATAACTCTTAATCTAGCTTGCGAACAAATTTAGGGGTTCCGTGAATGAAACAAACGTTCGGAATCGGTAGGGTTTTACCTTGTTGACGGTGATGAAGCCCTTTGAGTCCATGTGAACTCCGCTCTGCTTCAGGAACGCCGTGGCTGGGCCAGACCCTACAGGCCAACACACATGACACACACCTGGTTACCTGTGGTAACCTGACGTTCAGCGAACGTCTAGAAGTCGCCTGGGAAGGATGCTGGAAGGTAGAAGGTGAGCCAGCAAAGGGGAACCAGAACAATCCTGGGAGGTGTCTTAGTCCTCAGGTTTGAACTGGGGATAAACAGGCCGGTGTGGACGTACCTGTGCCGATGACGCACACGTCCGCCCTGAGAACCTTCCCGCTCTTGAGAACCACTTCCTTCAGCTGAGGAGGAGGCAGAAACAGCAGTTAGACCCAGCGTCTACTACGGCATTAGATCACCGCTCCGGTAATTCCTGCCCGAGTACAAAGTTCCGTTTTCTGTTGCTACTTTTGCGAAAGTAACCCTGGCAACTCTCTTGTACCAGTTCACACCCTAATGGGGGGGAGGGGGGGTGGGGGGGTTGGTAGTAATTTCATTGCTTATCCTTTGTTTGTCGGCTGACTGTTGATAGTCTAGGTCCGACCTCTGGGCCTGCTCTATGAACGGGGGGGGCGAGAGAGAGAGACAGACAGGCAGAAAGACAGACAGACAGACAAAGAGGGAGAGAGACTACTGTGCATCATGTCATGCTGTTTCTCTCACTTTCTGAATACCTGTCCATGATGACCCCGCATCTCTGACACTTCGTTCAGCATGTAGAACTTCACCCTGTTCGTCTCAAACAGCTGCAAAGACACACACAGAAACACACACACACACAAACAAAGACACACACTTGTTTGCCAGAGTGAAATCTTGCCTTTCCCTTTGAGGTCTCTGTTGCTTGTGTCAGAGGATCAATCAAAGGAATGATTTGCGTTTAAAATGGTGCTTAATGCTGATGAAGGACTTTTAGAGGTGGGGTGTAAGGAACCTGATTTCCCTGGAGGAGGAGGGAGGAGGGGGGAAGGGGTGAGGGGGGGGGGGGAGAGGTCCCTACCTTCATTATGGCTTTCCCTACTTTCTCCCCAAAAGCTTTCCGGAAGGGGACGGCTTGCATCCCAATGATAGAGACGGAGTGTGCCTTGTCTGTCAGAGCCGCCGCCACCTCCATGCCTGGTTCAGGGGGCACACAGAACACACTCTGTTACCATGCCAACACAAGGCAAGTATTATGGGATTTCCTGGGTCTAGTTCAAGTAGTTAACTTAGTTAAGGCAAGAAAACATTTTTTTTTCTTTACCAACAAATGAGGTTCCCACTATGACTGCATTCTTGTTGTTGGCGAGAGTGGCTATGCTGTTAGCATCTTCAGGGGTCCTGAGGTAAAACACATTCCCGACGTCCTTGCCTATGTAGTTCATGGGCTTCGGTCTTAAGCAACAAAAAAGTGCATCGGGTCAAGACGGGAGCAAAAGTGAAAAAGCTCTACAGACAGAACTGCTCATTTCCAACAAAAAATGTCACTTCTCACCTGCTTCCTGTGGCCACAAACAGCTTCCTGTACTCCATCTTGAGGCCGTCCTGAAACGTCACCGTCCTTGCCTTCACGTCCACAGCCACCGCCTGAGACATCCAAACATGGCAGATTTACACAGGGGACATCTCTGAGCCACACATCAAACAGGGGGTGCCCCTCGTCCCAGGGCCCCCCGGAGGCCTGGCCCCCCGGAGGCCTGGCCCCCCGCCTCTCACCTCCTTCTCGGTCAGCAGCTCCACGTCGTGCCTCTGGAGGAAGTCGAGGGAGCGCAGGATCAGCTGCTCCGCCGTGCTCTCCAAGGACTGACGGGAGGAAATGGTTCACGAATCAAACACACACACGTTTTTTTTCTCCGGGGTTCGATGACGAGTGGATACAATGTAAAGACGTTTCCCAGTGTTAAATAAGTGGTCTATGGCTTGGATGTCAACGGGAAAGGGTCTTCCCATCGTTTTTTCAGGACCCACATTAAAATTGGCCAGAAATGTTGTCTCAGGATTACAACTAAAGATCAGTTCGAATTGGACTAATACTCAACAACATGACCAAACTGCCAAAACATTTCAAGCATGAAATCTGTGGGAAAAAGGTAGCCGAAAAATACAGTAAATTATACAAATAATATGGACGGGTTGGACAGACCAACTGCTCCATCTGCAAGTAGTTTTCCCTGTCCAACTCAAACAAGGCTTGTATCAATAACACTGACCGGAGGGACATCTGTGTGGTCTCTGTGGTGCACCGTGGGTCTCTGTACAAACCTTACTCAGTTTAGTCCTGTCGTAGGGCGGGTGTTTGTCCATGGTCGCCATGACGATGCGGTCGGTGAAGCCTTCCTGTCTCAGCGTCTCGGCGCACACCAGAGCAGCCGGACCTGAGGACCCAGCAGAGCGCAGGACCATGGTCAACCACAGACACCAGCAGAGCGCAGGACCATGGTCAACCACAGACACCAGCAGAGCGCAGGACCAGGGTCAACCACAGACACCAGCAGAGCGCAGGTCCAGGGTCAACCACAGACACCAGCAGAGCGCAGGACCAGGGTCAACCACAGACACCAGCAGAGCGCAGGACCAGGGTCAACCACAGACACCAGCAGAGCGCAGGACCATGGTCAACCACAGACACCAGCAGAGCGCAGGCCCAGGGTCAACCACAAACACCAGCAGAGCGCAGGACCAGGGTCAACCACAGACACCAGCAGAGTGCAGGCCCAGGGTCAACCACAGACACCAGCAGAGCGCAGGCCCAGGGTCAACCACAAACACCAGCAGAGCGCAGGACCAGGGTCAACCACAGACACCAGCAGAGCGCAGGACCAGGGTCAACCACAGACACCAGCAGAGCGCAGGACCAGGGTCAACCACAAACACCAGCAGAGCGCAGGCCTAGGGTCAACCACAGACACCAGCAGAGCGCAGGCCCAGGGTCAACCACAGACACCAGCAGAGCGCAGGACCAGGGTCAACCACAAACACCAGCAGAGCGCAGGACCAGGGTCAACCACAAACACCAGCAGAGCGCAGGACCAGGGTCAACCACAGACACCAGCAGAGCGCAGGCCCAGGGTCAACCACAGACACCAGCAGAGCACAGGCCCAGGGTCAACCACAAACACCAGCAGAGCGCAGGCCCAGGGTCAACCACAGACACCAGCAGAGCGCAGGCCTAGGGTCAACCACAGACACCAGCAGAGTGCAGGCCCATCGTTCAACCAGTGCTGAATGATGGCCGGTGTTGGTTTTTGGGAGAGAGAGATGGAACGAGCCCCTCACCTGACCCGATGATGAGGATGTGGCTGAATCCTGTGCTGGAGTTGATGACCGCTGAACACCGCGACATGACCTTTGACCTCTTCTGGGACTGTAGATCCTGCAGGGGTCAGAGGTTACAGGTCATAGGTCACGGAGACGTTTGTGTTTATTTACCTTTAATAACACTCGCTGAATATTCGTCTTTATACCTGCTTGTTCGCTCGAATGATCACCTTGTCCTTTTCAACTCTGACCTGAAGTAAACAGATATGAGGTGTACAGTTTTTGGAGGACTTTTAGACACAGGGCAAGGCAGGGAACGTGCATGACATCAACAAGGAGGAGGGTTACCTGGAAGGTGGGCAGACTGTCCAGTCCGGGAAAGTCCTCGATGTCTCCCGTAGCGATGTTGAAACACGCTCCGTGCCAGGGGCAGCGAACATGCCCTTTTGACAAGACACCTGCAGTACGCAGGAAAAACATTTCCCACAAACATTGAATCATTATCACTGAGAGAAGATTCTAGGTATCACAGTGAAGATTAACGAAACGCAACCAATCAAATAGCTGACTCACCTTTGACGAGAGGTGCACCGTAGTGTGGGCACTTGTGACCGATGGCAGAGAACTCTCCGTGCTCTTTAATCAGCAGAGCTCTGCCAGCGCCCAGGTCCACCTCTCGCATCCTAAACACACACACACAGGCAGGCAGGCAAACACACACACACAGGCAGGCACACACACAGGCAGGCAGACACACACATTATAAAAAATGCTACTGCTGCAGATAAGAATACATAACATAGAAACCCTAGCATACTGCATGTGACTGGGCTAGGGTGACCACGGGGTGTTTTGAGATCTTACTGTCCGTTCTCCAGGTCTTTGACGTGACAGACGGAGGCCTCCACGTAGTCGCGAGGTTTGTGGTAGAGGCGGGCGGAGGAGTCCTCGTCGGAGCTGTGACCCAGCGCCCCGTTGGGCCGGCAGTCAGAGAACGGGCTCGCCTTTCCGTTTGGTGACATCACGTCCACTTCCTTTTCTTTCTCCAGGAGGGTTAGCTCCACTTTTACCTCAACTGTGGGGGGGACACACACCTCGCAGTTGAAAAAAACACTTCTTAAACAAATATGAAACACTTCTCAAACAGATATGAAACACTACTCAAACAGATACGAAACACTACTCAAACAGATATGAAACACTACTCAAACAGATATGAAACACTACTCAAACAGATACGAAACACTACTCAAACAGATATGAAACACTACTCAAACAGATATGAAACACTACTCAAACAGATACGAAACACTACTCAAACAGATATGAAACACTTCTCAAACAGATATGAAACACTACTCAAACAGATACGAAACACTACTCAAACAGATATGAAACACTACTCAAACAGATATGAACACTACTCAAACAGATATGAAACACTACTCAAACAGATATGAAACACTACTCAAACAGATATGAAACACTACTCAAACAGATATGAACACTACTCAAACAGATATGAAACACTATTTCTCCCTCTGTATCTGTTTAATGATCATCGTTATTCAGCAGGCTGCCATTGCTTAAAAAGGTCTGCAGAACTGGCCTGGCTGTAGAAATGATTTAGAGCTACCCAAATTCATCAGCAACACGACGTCAGCAGCTCTATCCCCCTGACACTCTCTCCACACAGTCGCTCTACTAAGTAGAGGGCCGCTGATAGACCATTCATCATTACTTTGCAGTTCTGGGATGCTCTGCGTTCAGGGGTTTGCATGTCTACGTTTGATGGGGCCGGTTGTGTAACTGCTTTTCACTGCAGTTCTAGCTTTATCTCTTCGGCTGGAAAAATGTGCTGACCATCCGGTTCTTTACTCTGTAATCTGTCTGGAATTTTCACCTGCTGAGCAAGTCTTAATTAAAATCAATGGAAAATCATAGAGAGGAAAGAGAGCTCTATTCCCAGACTTAGAGGGGATCTTTCTTTCAAAGACACACTGCAGCGAGATATCCTACAGGATCTTTGAAAAAACATCCAGTCATGCTTTTCTGTGATGCTACCTGTCCATTTGATTCCACATTCCAACATGAAGACAGTTTTGTGTACAGTTTGTAAAAATGCAATCAAATGTATTATTTTCACATGATTTGGTCTCCCTTTTCCATCTCAATCTTTCTTTCCCCCCTCTCTCGCTCTCTCTCTCTCCCCCTTCCGAACACACACACAGCCAAGTCAGAGAGAGACAGCTGAAATTGATAAACACCATCAGCCCTTTTCCTCTTCAACTGAACAGTCTCATACCAGGACAGGACACCATCTCTTAAGTCCTAAGACAATTCCATGATCGGCTTGACCTGTGTTCTGTTCATTTGGTTAATTATCTCGCTCGGTGCTCATCACGGAGGGGTCAAAGGTCATGTCCAGAGCTTTGTAAGTTTAATTGAGTTGGACTAATTCAATCAGGGAGCCTGACTGTCCCAGCAGGGGGTCTGACTGCCCCAGCAGGGGGTCTGACTGCCCCAGCAGGGGGTCTGACTGTCCCAGCAGGGGGTCTGACTGTCCCAGCAGGGGGTCTGACTGCCCCAGCAGGGGGTCTGACTGCCCCAGCAGGGGGGCTGACTGCCCCAGCAGGGGGTCTGACTGCCCCAGCAGGGGGTCTGACTGTCCCAGCAGGGGGTCTGACTGCCCCAGCAGGGGGTCTGACTGCCCCAGCAGGGGGTCTGACTGCCCCAGCAGGGGGTCTGACTGTCCCAGCAGGGGGTCTGACTGCCCCAGCAGGGGGTCTGACTGTCCCAGCAGGGGGCCTGACTGCCCCAGCAGGGGGTCTGACTGTCCCAGCAGGGGGTCTGACTGCCCCAGCAGGGGGTCTGACTGCCCCAGCAGGGGGTCTGACTGTCCCAGCAGGGGGTCTGACTGTCCCAGCAGGGGGTCTGACTGCCCCAGCAGGGGGTCTGACTGCCCCAGCAGGGGGTCTGACTGCCCCAGCAGGGGGTCTGACTGCCCCAGCAGGGGGTCTGACTGCCCCAGCAGGGGGTCTGTACGATGCCACTCCCCCCTCAGGGCACAAACCTGGTGTCTCTGCCGCCTCGTACACAACCACAGCACTGCTGTTTTCAGTCGCTACATGTAGCCTCTGTAGCTTTCAATCATTTCAATGGTCTTTTACGGTCTTAGCTTTGCCAAGCGACTCCCTGAGAGCAGAGAGATGCAGCACTTTGACGGTTAACTAAAGACTCAACACAACGATAAACGAAGACAAACTGGCCGCCTTGTCGAAAACGTGTGAAAGCAAGACCACATTTGAAACAGCCATACATTGGGACACATTTCATGCCTGTGTTTTACTACGTAATCCTCTTGAACACAATGCAATCGAGAGCATTAAAATTCCTCCTCCGCCCACCGCCATGCTACAAAGGCAGTCAGGAGAGCAGTGTGTATGACCTATATATAGAAGGCAAACAAGTGCCAATTATTACAGGATTTGGGATGGGGGTGGATTGGAGTGAGGGCGGGCGGGGGGCTGCTGGGAAGGGCTGGTGGTCACCTGGTTTGGGTTTGGAGAAGCATCCTCCCATGATGGGCCCAGGGTGGAGCCAGCAGGCCTGGTGGAGGAGGTGGAGGTGGGTCGGGGGTGGGGTGGGACAGGGTGGGGGGTGGCGGGCTGCGGGGGTCAGATCCTCAGGCTGGGCCGCTTGGTCGCGAGAGAACGACAACAGCGAAGGCGGGGTACGAGTTCCTGCAGGTCCAGGCCGGCCATCGTGGACATCAGCTCCTCCACATCCCCTGGAGACAAGAGGACAACACAGGGTGATCAGACCATGAAACGCCCCAACATCCCACACCTCATCACAATACCGTGGTTACTGTGCAAAGAGTTTTGATGTTTTTTTTGTTGCTCTCAGTTCTGTTGACAGTGTTTGTAAGGATGTTTGGGAAGTCAGTTACTTCTTCTGTGTGGGTTGTTCAGAAAGGCACAAGGATAAAACTGCAGCTAACAAGTCTAAAACTGCTACAACAGCCATCGGTATCCATGGCGGTTACGCAACCATAAACAAAACAACGACGGCGCTTTAATTGAATAGAAGAAGAAGTGCGTGGTTGTCCACAAGGTTCTCAACTGTAGATAAGGCCACACAACATTGTTTCTGACGTGACAGAGGGCTCTCCGACCAACACATGAAGAAGAAGCTTCATCAGAAAGAATAGCTGCCCTCTGTGTTGGTCTGCTCTGCTGTGAAACGACATGCCACAGAGGAAGTTAACAGCAGTGGTGGCAGCAGTGGCAGGCATGTTGCGAGCGCGGGCATTTGAGCGTGCGCGCATGTCCTCATAAAGGTAGCTAGGGTTAATTAGGAGCACTTTCCCACGGTCGTCGTCCCTGTTCGTGTTCATGAATGTGGCTCGGGAAAGCGTTTAATATAGGACATTGTTACACAATGTAGTAACCCATCCTTTAAGATGTCCCTCCCTCTCCATCTCTCTCCCTCCCTCTCTCTCCCTCTCTCTCCCTCTCTCTCTCCATTTAAACATTTTATCATTCACATTTTAAAAGCATCTAAACAGGATGAGGCTTCGAAAACCATGTTTTTGTCTTGTGTGTGACAAAAACTGTCCTTTTTCTTCCGTGAAAAACTGTTAAATATTAACTGAATTCAGACACCGATTAACTTTCTTGTCACACCGTGTTTGGGAATGAAGTGGAGGCCCCTTGAGGCTCTGAATCCCCTTTGTTAGGTTGCCATGTTGCCCACACACCCCCGACCGCTCTCCTGGTATTTCACCCACACAATGTAACTCTGCAAAGCAGCAGTTGATAGGAATATGAATGCTATAACAACCTCTCACTAGATGGCAGGTGAAGCAGTCGACCACATTTACATTTTAGATTTACATTTTAGTCATTTAGCAGACGCTCTTATCCAGAGCGACTTACAGTAAGTACAGGGACATTTCCCCCGAGGCAAGTAGGGTGACCTTGCCCAAGGACACAACATCATTTGACAGAGCCGGGGATTGAACCAGCAACCTTCTGATTACTAGCCCGATTCCCTAACCGCTCAGCCACCTGACTCCTCTGACTAAATGTGGTTCCTTAGCAAACTATCCTTTGGTGACAACGAAAGCACCTACTTGATATTCAGAGCACAACTTTGTTGTTAAAGTAGGGAAAAGATTGCCTGTTGAATGAATCGGTTGTTAACAAAGTCCCCGAGACCAAAGAGGAGGTGGAAAGATCTCTTTAAAGCGATCAGAGATGTTGTAAGTAAAAAAAGCCTGAGGTTAAAGGTTTTCCTGCACAAAAAAATGTGATTCCTTTGTTTACAGTATGTGTTTCTTTTGTAAAATGAGATAGCAAATTCTTTCTAAGGAGGAACTTAGAGTATCAGGAGAGACAAACTGACATCAGTTCAAAGAAAATACTTGACAGATTTGGGAGCGTACTGTAAATGTAAACTGAGAACAGGAATGCAGAAAGTGGGAAGGCATCTTTTTAGCCGAACGTGGGCGTGAGCCCTTGCCTCAACCGCGTATCCAAATCTCTATGGCAACCATGGGATCTTCTCCTACACACGTTTAACTTTGGCGCCGTCTTTGAAGTCCGGAGAAAAGCGTGTTGTCAGACCGAACATGCCTCGGTGAATAAAACTCTTATGTCACCCTCTCCTCTTTCTCCTGTCCTTCTATGAAGCATTTGGAGAAGTCAAAAATAAACATATACTATTTTCTGTGATTCTATTTCAATCATTTGGCACAACTGGACATTTTACGAAGACTAAATTCAATCGGAAAAAGGCTGCCATCGTTGGTCTCCAGCAAGCCTGAGATATTTGGTGCTAACCTAAAGTAGGTTAAGCAGATTTGGTCCTCACAACACATGACGCAGATCCCCGTTTCTTACTGCTGGGCTTGTCCCCAAGCAAGGCTAATAATCCCTCCTGCAAACAAGCTGTCACTTTCACTCCCTTCCACAAATGCAGTACTTTTTACTGGAATGTAGGAGGGTATTAGCCTCTTCATGACTTTCACTCGCTCCGAGTATGTATCTGTGGTACGGAAGGTGACAAGGGGAACCAGGTTAGTCTGAATACACAGCAACTTTGGAGCGCGGAGACACACAGATGCATTCAGACAACCACACAAATCTTCCCATCTCAAGGACAAAGTATTCGAGTACTGCCCCAGAGATTGCTGTCCACCGCAGCTAAAAGAACTCGTGAACTACACCTTCTATCGTGCACACAGAGGATCCAGCGTTGCGACTCAGCAAAGGCTCCATCCATCATACCCTCAAAGATACTCTGCTACCCCCTCCCTCCTCACCCCCTCCCACCTCAGCCCCACTCCCTGCACCAAGATCACTTTATTTCCCCTGATAGAGAGCCCAGAAACAGCCCACAGCCCCCTGAGACAGAACAACCTTAAAACTAGAGCCTTCAGCACAGCTACCGGTTACTGCAAATGTACCTGTAACTTTAGCTGTTATTGTCACTGTTACTATAACTGGTCCTGTGATTGTAACAATAACTGTAACATTAAGTGTACAGTACCTTGTCATGTTACAACCGATAAAAAGCATGTAGGCCTACCAAAAGTGAAAGGCACTGTTTTACCTTAAAAAATCACTGTACTTCAGACATCATTATTTCACTGGATATGTCGTTGTCAGTTGTAGGCTAACTATATGTGTCTCAGAAATGTGTGAGTATTTGTTGAATCAGTGAATCAATCAACCAATCAATCAATCAATCACTGAATCAACCAATCAATCAATTAATCAATCACTGAATTAATCCATCAATCAGTCACTGAATCCATCTTTTGTTTGTGAAATATGGTTGAGTAGGTGTGTCACCAACATGCTGTTATTGTTCCTTATTCAAACACCTGTTCTGCACTCTCTGGTTAAAGATTAGACCCTTGCTTGATGCAGAGCTGATAAAGTATCTCCTGACAGACTCACACCACTCTTAATGTTTGACACTGTGATAACACAATCTGTACTAGCATCCTGAGGTTTGTGAAATACCAGGACATCATCCCAGGATTGCATCAGCCTTCACTTAAGCAATAGCTATCTGGTACAAGACAATTAATATAAACGACAATTACAATCTGTTTCCCCTCAAACTGCATAGGCTTTTAAAGTCAAACCCACCCGAAATGGGCGTTCTTGTTATGTTAAAAATCCAGAATTACAGGTTGGTTAAAGAGATGGTTCCTGTGTCGGATTAGGAACATGCTTGAAACAGATGTTTGAATTGTCAACGGATGGAAAGAAGCTGTCAAATGATTTTTTATTCCTTTCTCAAGACTACCAGTCTTACACGATGAAAGTATCAACATTGGATATAAAGAAATATCCTGATGTCATAGTTCTGTGTACTCCTACAGCATTGGATGATGAAACATGCATTCACACTGCCTCGTCTGTTTCTACATCCACCCACTGGAAGGGACGAACCTCAGGAATGTAATGAAATGTGTTTTCACCATGATCAGGATCCAGAGGTCATGTTGTTCAACTGGTTGTGGAATTCAAAGGCCAACTCTTAGTGCAGTTGGAGAGGATAAAACAGCAAAATCATGTGGCTACAGACATGCCTAGCCATGTTCACCAGGTCAGTCCACACTAAATACCCACTTAGAACACTTATGTTAACCTTAGTAAACTTCTGTAAGATTCGTGTAGGCGGAGGTTTGTGACAGCATTACTAGCGGATGCAGAGAGGTTCAATAGCAGAGTTGTAGTGTCGGGTCCTTCTGAAGTTGCCTTCAGCGCTTGCCTCTCCATGATGTCATGGAAAACCTGAATTGTACCTTGGAGTGTCCACTCCCACAAGGGAGCCAGGCCCGGTAGCCACAAACAACTAGCGAATTAAAACATTTCTCAGGTGACACACACACACACAAACACACACAAGCACACACACAAACACATTATGTCCACACACACACACACACAATGCAATACCAGTTATCAATATAAAGTACGTATATCATGCTGTATGTGAACAGCAAATGTACAAATTAATAAATTAATTCACTTCAAATACCCTCTTTTTGGAGTCTATTTGTAGTGAATCCCACTGAGTCCTGTGGTAGAGTGTATCCACGTGTGTGTGTGTGTGTTTTCTTGTTTTCTCAACGTTTGAACGCTGTGTGTTTGTTACGAGAGCAGTGTGTATAAAAACACACTGCACCACTACGTCCTACTTATTCCGAGGGACTGCTAAGATCAGCGGAGCTGGACCAGAAGCCCGTACCATTAACGAGACCACTCACTCTGAACTAATTGCCGAAGCACCGACACAGACGCACCACGCGTCAAAGTAAAGTATTGATTCCCACAGCATCACAAAGACAGCCAATCAGCATCCAATAGCACCCGATCATAAATTTGTCTGTGAGCAGCTGTAAACAAAAGGAGGAAGAAAAATGAGGCTTACCCGAGTCTTTGTGGAGCAGGTGTGCCGAGTTCCAGTCCAAACTCCCCTGCTGCACGGTATCACAACCAGCCCGCCAGACTCCCTTAGAATCCCGTCCCTGCTCGGGGATTGGCTCTCTCTCCTGCCTGGAGTATTCCCTCTCTGTGCCTGCCTCTCTGCCCTCCTCCTCCGCTCTCCTCCTCCTCCTCTCCCCCCGTGATGCAGTGTCGGCAGCGGCCGGGGCTGTGGTGGGCGCTGGGTCCTCGCCGGAGAGGGGAGCTTCAAGAGGAACCGGGCTCTTGTTCTGTGAGCAGGACACACAAATGCAGCACCAAGACCCCAGTTTCTCAGCTGCATGCAGTATTGATGGACTGGCTGGGGGGATGCTCACACAGCAGGAATTCTCAAAACGTTCCTCTCACCCCTCCCCTCTCTCTCTCTCTCCCTCTCTCACACACATACGCACTTACACACACACTCCCTTGCACAGCTCTGATTCTTTCAGCCTCGACTTCAGATGTCAAAGTCCTGACTTGCCAGTTTAGCCTGATCAAAGACTCGCTGGGCTCCCCCATGGCCTGCCTGCCTGTCTCCCTTCCTGCCTGTCTCTCTGCCTGCCTGCCTGCCTGCCTGCCTGTCTCCCTTCCTGCCTGTCTCTCTGCCTGCCTGCCTGTCTCCCTTCCTGCCTGTCTCTCTGCCTGCCTGCCTGTCTCCCTTCCTGCCTGTCTCTCTGCCTGCCTGCCTCTCTGCCTGCCTGCCTGTCTCCCTTCCTGCCTGTCTCTCTGCCTGCCTGCCTGTCTCCCTTCCTGCCTGTCTCGCTGCCTGTCTGTGTCTGTCTGTCTCCCTATCTGCCTGCCTGCCTGTGTGTCTGTCTCCCTATCTGCCTGCCTGCCTGCCTGTGTCTGCCTGTGTCTGCCTGTCTGCCTGTCTGCCTGCCTGCTTGTCTGTATCTGCTAACTGATCTATGCACTGATCTATCTGGTTCTAGTAAATACTTACCTGACTGACCACCAATTTGCTTGCCTATGCACTGATGTAACCACTTTATGGTAATTTTCAGACTTGGTTTAGATGTTGACAAACACTTCATTTTCACTGCTCAGTTGTCCCTGCCTCATGCCCTAAACAAGATGGTGCCACTGCATGTGCTTTGCTCTTTCTGCAGTTGTAACAGTGCCACATCCCCCCTTGAACTCTGAAAAGCTTGAATGTGTTAATATCAATGAACACAATGTGATTCTCCTGCCTTAGTGTTCTACTCACTGGTCCCTCTGCTGGCCAGCTAGAGAAAAACACGAGTGTGTGTGTGTGTGTGTGCGTGCGTCTGCACGTGTATGCAGGTCTGTCATGTGCGTTCGATGCTGTACACTCAGCAAAGATGACCAGCTGTCTCCAAGGACAGGGTGAGGAGGGGTGGGGGTCTGTGACATCACTAGTACATCAGTCAGTTGAATTTAATTACACGAGTGCTCCGACGCACCCAGCGAGCCTGGCTCGGCTGTGCTGACTAGGAAAAAAAACAGCTCAGAGGAGTACGCCAGATGAGTGAATCATTTATGGGCCAAGATATCATAGGCTCTCTGAACAGTACTGGGAGAAGTGTGGATTTGAGACCTTCCCCCTGTAAGCTGGCAACCCCTGTGCACACATGCATACATGGGGACAGATTCATCATTTCAAATGTACCTGTTTAAAATGTACAAATATTCGATATCATCGGTGTTTTAACTGAATAAAGATACCTCGAAAGCTTTTGAATCATTTTGACCATAACTGATTATGATTTTTCATCGATTTCTTATGGTTTTATCGGATTCAAACTACAGTCAACCGACTGTCCAGTCCCTGGGCCAGAATGTGCATTAGCAAGCTTGTAAAGCCAAGTTCCTCCCCTGTAGGAAACCCAACACAGACGAGCTGCAGGACTGGAATGCTTCTCTTATTAAACTCTGAACGGCAGGACACAGAGACCCTGGCAATATCGACGTGGTTGGAATGCATCTCCTCTGTGCAATTACTCTTAGCTATGGCAATGCTGATTCAAAGCCCGCAAGACTGTCTGTCTCTTCACTGGGTCACCTTACGTAGCTCCTTACTGATCTTTTCGATTGATCGGCTGTGAGCAAAAGCACTCTCTTTTATTCTTATCGTATTTTGTTCATTCATGTTTGTGCATCCTCTATTCAGTCAACAGTGCACTCTGAAGCAGGACAACCGAAAGATAAGTAATTAAGAAGAATGTTAATGAAACACATATTGACCAAAGGGTTAAAGCAATGACTTCATTACTAAATGAACTAAAAACAATTAACTGAAAAAGGGTTTCATTGCAGTTTCCAGTCAAAAATACTTTATCCATAATCAACATCAAAATACACCATTATGGCTCCAGAACATTTCAAGGTGACTGAGTATCAAACACCTTTACAAATCAGACCTTTAACACAACCTGAAATCACACCACAAACCATATATCTGTGTTCCCCATTTATCTCTCAGGTGTTCAAAGCTGCAAAGCACAATCTATAAGAGCTCAGTCCTGAGGTAGTGCTGTGTCCTGGGCTTCCCCTGAGGGGATCCGGGCAGGCTGGGGGGTTCCCGGTCGTGGTCGCCCATACACACCGCCACAAAGAACAGCGTCCCTCCGATCACCAGCGCGAGCCCGGCGAACCAGCCGGAGAACATGGCCTCCCCGAACTCCCAGCGCGGCACCACATCAGGCAGGCCCTCGTTCCAGAACTCCACCACGGTCACGTAGGCCACGATGGAGACGGGGGCCAGGGTGGTGAGGCCCGACACCCAGGAGAGCAGCCCGCTGAGGATGAGCAGCCCCCTCTTCAGCCCCTGCCTCCCCGGGCCCAGCTCCACGCCGTCCAGCCCCGGGAAGGCCACCACCACGGCCAGCGCCCCGGTGCTTATGGACACCAGCATGAGGACCCTGGAGGCCAGCAGGTCCACGGGCAGAGCCATGATGGAATCGTAGGCCTTGCACTGCACCCCCACCTCCTCGGTGAAGATACAGGTGTGCCAGAGGCCCGAGTACCAGTTTTCCACCTCGTTCAGTTCCGAGTTCATGGTCTTCCACAGGGGAATGAAGGTGGTGATGAGGGTGGTGACCAGACCTCCGAAGGACACAAACAGAGCTGTCCTCTGCATGATTTTGGTGGTCAGGAAAACCATCTTCAGCCTCTCTCTCTCCCTGTCTCACACGCCTTGCACGCTCTCTGTCTCTCTCCCTGTGTCTCACACGCCTCGCACGCTCTCGGTCTCTCTCCCCAGTGCTGCGTCCCAGTCAGAGTGCAGGTGGAGAGTGATAGAACCGCCCCTGCCCTCCTCCTCAGGTAGCTGTCCCCCACCCGCCCGCCCAGCGTCTTAATAAAACGCACAGGAAGATAAGCCCAGCTCTGTGCCATTACAACAGACATACTGTTTTGGCGTCGTGATAAATATCGTTGCGGAGAACAATGGGCACTGTTTTTAAATGAAACCAGATATGTCAAGTGGGAATCTGGGCTGAGGGTGGACGCAAGTAGCCTCCGATAAATGGAACAGGAGCCACTTGGGTATGAAGCAACAAACAAAACCAGGAAGGGCCAATAACTCTCACAGGGGTGCAGACAGGTGGTCAAAGTCTTAACCCTCGTGCTGCCTTCGGGTCACATGACCCAAAGGTTCATAACGAACCATCGTAGTGTTTACCCAATTTTACCCAATACAAAAACAAATAAAAATAATTTTCTTTTAACCATTGCAATGTGGGGGCTCTGAGACAGCCCGATAGTTAAAAGAAAACGCTTCACTTTGTTTTTGTAGGAGGTAAATTTGTCGCAATACGACGGTGGGTCAGAATGACCCGAAGATAACACAAGGGTTAAGTCTGTCCACCACTGCCTCTTGCAGTAATGATCATTTCCAATTATTTGCTGATGTCACTGACGTGGCTTTATGAGTTTGGGTCATTACTGCAGTCAAGGTGTCCTTTTCCTCCTTTGAGAAAATCGAATTACCTGCCAAGTGTCTCAAGTGTCGAGACCATGAATGGTTCCTTGTGCTCACAGCGATCCTGCTTACAAAGGACCCGACACTTAGTCGAAGGTCCTCCGTGAGTTTTCTAAGATATCTGATTTGTAACTGGCATTGAAGAAGAAACTTAATCGTGGTTTTCAGCCTTGTCCTTGTTAACTTGAACACATGAATGCAAAACATCTCCTTCACGAGTAACAAAAGTGATTTAGAGGTACATGGAACAGAAGTTACAAAGAAGATTTGGAATTAGCAATCCGATCACTCTTAAAAAGCAACAGCTGGGTGTGTATGCATTGATACCCCTTGCCTATATGACTGGAATGTTCTTCCCACATAGGAGGGCATTGTGCAAGCTTATCACACACATCGGACTGTGGAAGCCAGCTGAAGGTCACTGCTGATAGGCAGAGGTCAAGGATGAACCTGTCCTGAATGAGCTTCGACTTAGGCCTCACCTGTTTTCTCGACCCCATGACTGACTTCAGAAGACAGGAACCCATCTCGTCCACACGCTGTTCATCAGATAAACAGTTCCTTAGTAATAGCGGCAGGTTCAACAGATTTGACATTACATTTACATTTAGTCATTTAGCAGACACTGTAAGTCGCTCTGGATAAGAGTAAGTACAGGGACATTCCCCCCGAAGCAACTAGGGTGAAGTGCCTTGCCCAAGGACACAACGTCAATTGACACAGCCGAGAATCGAACTGGCAACCTTCAGATTACTAGCCTGACTCCCTCACCGCTCAGCCATCTGACTCACTGATTTGAAGACGTTAGGTCTGACACCTAACCTAAGACTATCACTATCAGAAAGCCAACATGCTGCAGTAATGGCCGAACGAGTCAGTTGGCAGGTGTGGCAGCATAGTAAGGGACGGTCGAGACTCAGAGAATAGGCGCCATTGTGCTAGACTGCTGGAGTCTCAAGTCCGTCTTTCCACCATTCAGTTTCAGCTACGCTGCGTCCATCAGTAGAGATATCAATCTTTTCAGACACTAATTCAACTTTACTTAGGTCATTTATTTAAGGCATTGAATACATCAAGTGTATATTCATGAATAACATGTTGACATAAGTAAATATATATATATAGTTATTAAAATACAATAATACAAGTAGGTGAAATCATAATTAACAGTATGCCTATAACCAATAAAACAGCCTAAATACAATGGTACTGTACACACGGTACAATGTTACTATACAGGGCATGGCCGTAGGCTGGGTTTGACCTTATATATCACATGAATGTAAAATAATGTATAAGGAGAGCTATTTATGAGGAGACAAATGCATAGGACACCTGGTGGTGTCACGTGTGCGTGAGCAGAGACAAGAGGGAACTTTCATGCACTCTCATGTGAAGTCTTCTGTCTGGGCCACCACACGCTGAAGCTCAATCGTTCCTCTCAGTTCTCTGAGATCAGAACTTTTATGATCGATCAAAACAACCTAATAAAATCGTCCGCCAGCATGGATAAAAAATGTGTTTACTTTAAACATGCAAGGTCCAAAAGAACATCCAGACCGACAGATTCTGACCAGGAAGGAATGGAAGTGATGAAGCATGGAGGAGGTTAACAGAAACAGGAGGATACCGTCTCGTCCCTCTACAGTCCTATATGTCGGAGCCCATCTCAGCACACTGTTTGTCTGATATGTGCGTGGCCAGAGACTCGATGATGTCTAGCAGCAGCAGCTGGCTCAGGGATCTCAGGTTGGGAAGCTTGGACACCTTGGGATGGGGGAGGAGAGCAAACCAAATCCAAACGTAAACAAACACACTTGAGCACAGCCCTGGAACGGGGGCAGCGGTGGCAGCAACATGCTCATACGAAGCCAAACAGGGGAGGGGGGGAAGAGGAGGAAGAAAATAATTAAAATAAAAAAATTATAATCTTAACGTTAAAGTGAACTTTGCGAGGCTGCGTTAACGCTAGCGTTGCTATGTAAACAAAGAGCTCCGTCGTATTTTCATTGGTTCTTTAAAACAAACAACACTCCGATTGGCATTGTGACCCAACGACACCGGCGGGAGGGATAAGGTGCTTGTTCAGCCGGCCGGGCTGTGAACTGTCTCTCCCCGAGGCGGAGAGAGAAGGGGTGGTCCACGGAGGGGTGAAGGGGGGGGGGGGGGGGTGACGGTGGGGGGTTATATCTCAGTTGCAGAGAGGGGGGGGGCAGCATCGCCCCAAGGCTCCAGAGACCAGCCCACCCACCTTGATGAACTGGTGGACGATGATGTGCAGGCAATGCTTCTTCATGTCCAGGGCCTGGGTCTTGTCTGCAGCCTCCAAGATCTGAGGGGGGGGGGGGGGGGCACAGAGAGAGGGGGGTCTGAAGCAGCTGTCCTTCCCCAGGCTACATTCTAGGAGGCTTAGCCAGGGGCTACGCCAGGGGGACGACCCATGACCAAGAAGAGGAAGACGGGTTTTACCACCACGGCGCAGTATCAGGACCAGGCGGCTCCAAGACGTCATCCCAGATCAGGACCACGTCGGGCCGATCGCAGAGAGGGAGCGATCGGGTCGCACGGACAACCTGACACATCGTCATGGCGAAGACGGGACGTGCGTGCAAAAAAAGACCCCAAGTGCATGTCGGAACCCAAACCAGATACCTGCAGGACGTTCTCCACGGTGACGTTCATCTCCAGGTTCTGCTTGCAGTAGGCCTGGAGTCTGTTGTTGGAGAACCCATAGTAATATGGAGCTGCAAACAGGTATCTGACAACATGGGTGAAGGAAACGCACAGAAACAGCCTCGGCCAGGGCACACGCTGACGTAACAGACTGTCGGATTAGGACCCAAACTAATAATGCAACAGTCATTAATGCACCAATTAGTAGATCATTTTATCCAAAGCAACCTACAGAGGGGGATTTGAACCTAAGGCCTCATGACCAGCAGTTAACTGCTCTAACCACTGAGCCGTTTCCCCTCCCCACTACAGAGGGACGCGAGCAGAGGGTGATGATGGAGAAGGAGGGGGTTTTGAACCTAAGGTATCATGACCTGCAGTTAACTGCTCTAACCACTGAGCCGTTTCCCCTCCCCAGTACAGGGACGTGAGCGGGGGGTGGTGGTGGAGGTTGTGAAGGATACAGCGAGTCTTCAGGAGGCATGTTGACGTCTCCGTAGTAGATGTAGCGCAGCATGGACTCAAAGGCCTGCTTGCTGGGCACCATCTCCCCGATGGAGATGTTCACCTGGCCGTCCTCCGGCATGAATGAGCGGAACATGGCCTCGAAGTAACTGGCCGTGCCGAGTTGGAGAAGGAAGCAAGCGCGCAAAGTCATTGCAGGTAAACGTTAGGGAGACTAGTGATGAATGATGTTAAAGATAAACGTGGCAAAAAGAAATCTAAGCGTGCAACGACGTCAAAAGTTTCGATTGATTTCAAATGGTGAGGAAATCAAAATGTATTGAAGCGAGTTCGTTAGGCTCTTATCGTTTTTTTGCCCGCATTCAGGAAGAATTTGACACGTCGCATTCTTGTTGTTCGGCATGCATGCGGTAGCACACCAGTACGCATGCAGTAGTGTGCGAGTGTGCACTCAGCAGTATGACTGCGTACCTGGAGCGGGCGGCCAGTATGGCTTTGTGGGCGGGGCGCGGGTGTCCGTCCAACAGCAGGATGATGTCGCAGAAGTCCAGGCCTCCCCCTTCCAGGTAGGCCTTCATGTCCTGGACCAGGGAGGTGCCGATGTCCACCGGCTGGTCCGAGTACACCCGAGGAGGAGGTTGCTGCTTCCGCCGCACGATCTCCACGATCAGCGCCGTGGAGAGGCGCTCAAACTCCTTGGTCATGATCACCTGGTTGAAGTGAGTCTCCTTCACCACGAAGTTCAGGCAGTGCTCCTGCGGGGAAGACAGAGGAGAGGGTGAAGATCGGGGGTGTGGGGGGTTCATCTCCGGGGGGGGGGGGAGTTCCCTCCATCTTTACGGCCAGGGGTTTCTCCTGGAGGGGGGCTGACCTTCAGCTGGTCCAGCTGCAGCTTGTTGGCGTTCTCGCACACGCTCAGGACGTTCTGCAGGTCCACCGACGCCTCGATGTACTGCACGCACAGCTGCTCCAGGCGAGACAGCTTGAAGCTCAGAGCCAGCTTGTAGACGTCCATGATCAGCAGGACGTCCTGGACGTGACCTAGAGGGCAACATGCCAACTTCCAGAGCAACTGCAGATAACGTCACCGGTACAGTGTGTGTGTGCGTGTGTGTGTGTGTGAGCACTCACCTCGGCGAGGGTACAGGATCTTATCTGTGTAGAGGAACTGCATGAGAACCTCGAAGGGCTTGGCCTCGGCCTCCCTGATGGACACCTCCAGTAGAGGCTGGGCCCCCGATGGCCGGCTCACACACGGGAGGTCCCTGGGCCCTGGGGGAGGCCCCTCCTCGCTCTCCTCACAGCTCTCCGGCTTGTTCTTCTGTGAGCGCACACACACACACGCGCGCACGCAGGGGGGAGTCGACACCATGCACATATGGAGCGGAAATGAGTTGTTGTTAATGTTTGTTTATGTTGCAGTGGACGTGTGTCTAGACTGACCTGTCTCTGTCTATCCCGGGCCTGCAGGATCTTCTTACGCAGCCACTGGCATCTCGCCGTCACTATGGCGATGTGACCCAGAACTCTCTCCTCCCTCTGCACGCAGGGACAGAGAAAGAGATGAAGAAGCTCTCAACAACATCCCCCCCCAGCCTACCTCCGCCCTCCCATCACACAACGTGACAGACATGAGGACCCACCTCCCCCAGGATGAACTCCACGTCACAGAACTGCCTGTTCTCCCAAAGCTTGCCATAGTCCTCGTGAAGGGTGCACATGGGGTAGCATGAAAACTGCAGCCACACAGGGAAAATTAATAAATAAGGATAGGTACATTAGATAAACAGACAGATTAGACTGACAGATAGAAAATTAGATGGATAGGCTGATATGCAGGAAACGTCAAGCAGATATCAGATTCGGGGGGTTTCTTCAGAGTTCAGACGGTTAAAAGGCCCACCTGGAAGCGGTACATCTCACCGCTCCGCACGTTATTGTCCACCGTGCCTCCGAACACGTACATGGCGTCGTGGATGACGGCGGCAGCGTGGAACAGACGCCCGCTGGGCATCTGAGGAGAGGCAGAGAGAGGGTTAGGACGCCCGGTGCTACACAGACACCCTGCGGGGGGGGGCCTGGAGGGTGTTCCTTGAAAAGTGACTGGAGGAAAAGAGAAAAGAGCAAAGCAGATGAGATGGGCGTTTGTGGGAGAACAGGCGTAAATGATGTACCCAGCCAACCCATTTGTCCCGGTTTTAAAACCAGCGATTAGTGACTGGTGTTCTGTGAACGTGAGGCTGGGCCCGTTGACAGCAGTCAGTTAGTCACACACCACGGCTATGGGTCTGTAAACACGCTAGCTAGACTTGTTTTAACCCCGTAAACGACCACATGCTCAAATTAGTGTGCGCTGTTCGTCAGTGCAGAAATGAAGACATGTCAGAAGTATACACGTTTGGGATTTTAATGAAGGTATTTTACCACAATTGACCCTTGAGATGAGGTCATCTCGTTTCCGAGGGGATCCTGGGAGGGGTTGAGAGAACAGTGGTACTTCAAAAAAGCATCGAACGCTACATAAACAGGAGACAGGTTAGTGACGACACTCCGAGTCATGGTACACAGCCGGCAGAGCGGCGTGGTACACAGCCGGCAGAGCGGCATGGTACACAGCCGGCAGAGCAGCATGGTACACAGCCAGCAGAGCAGCATGGTACACAGCCAGCAGAGCAGCATGGTACACAGCCAGCAGAGCGGCATGGTACACAGCCGGCAGAGCGGCATGGTACACAGCCGGCAGAGCGGCATGGTACACAGCCAGCAGAGCAGCGTGGTACACAGCCAGCAGAGCGGCATGGTACACAGCCGGCAGAGCGGCGTGGTACACAGCCGGCAGAGCGGCGTGGTACACAGCCGGCAGAGCGGCATGGTACACAGCCAGCAGAGCGGCATGGTACACAGCCGGCAGAGCGGCATGGTACACAGCCGGCAGAGCGGCGTAGGGAGCGCACCTCGCTGTCCAGGCTGGGCTGGACCACCTCCCAGCTCTGGGAGTCCACGTCGTAGCTGTGGAGCTCGTTGGGCAGAGTGTTGTCGGCCGCCCCACCGAACACGTAGAGGTGGCGGTCGAAGGCCACCATGGTGTGGCCGTAGCGCCTCTGGGGCGGGGGTGGGGAGCCCCGCAGCAGGTGCTCGGTGGGGATGCGGGTCCACCTGAGGGGGGAAGAGGAACAGGCTGGGTCAGACCACCGTCTTAAACCTTGATAAACCAGCTCACGTTTTACTGTCCCCCGAATAGCATGTTTCGAGTCTGTATTCCTGACTGGGAATGGGTTCCAGTCTGGTTTGGAGCTGGACTTAAGACTCACATGTGGCCCTTGAACTCGAACTGGAAGAGGTTGTTGGTGATCTTGGCTCCGCTCTGGCCAGAAAACACAAACATCTTGTTCCTGCACACGGCCACGGGGAAGTTGCAGCAGGACGGGGGAATCTCTCCACTCTGAGCGATCTGAAACGCACAGCAGCACATCCAACAATCCAATATCAGGGTTTCCCGCAGCACTTTTCAGGTAAGGTGGCCGCCTAAGCAACACACGCCTGACGCCATAACTACGTGATAAAAAATAAAAAATATATAGCGCTATCCGCCGTTGTCCTGTTTTTGTCCCTTCCATTCCAAACCGTGACCAACACCAGTCTCCCTTCTCTGAAGAACGCATTAGTCTATCTATCGCTATTTAGTAAACATGATGTAGGTGTGTGTTCCGAGTGTGTTCTCCTTCTCCGGGAGAAGGCTCCAGACTCTCACCTCCTCCCAACAAGCATGCTCTCGGTCCTGGAGACTGATGGTCCACATGTCATTCAACCTGCAGACGGGGAACAGACAAAACGCTCACAACGTCAGAGACTCCAACTACTGCACTCTCGTGGAATGTGGCAAACAATTTATTTCGTACTACCTGGCGTTCCCATCATAGCCAGCGAATATCCAGAGTTTATCACTGTAGACTGTCGCCCCATGGGCTGACCTGGCCACAGGCAGACTGAAACACAGGTAAGGTCCCGTCATTGCCTGTTACAATGTTCAGACATGAAGGATTAAGAAAACATGGCAAGATGTTCTTAATTTCTTACCTGCCCTCCACTTTCCACTCAGTCCACTGTCCTGTTGCAAACTTGTATTCAAAGAGGTCATTTTTGTTTTTCAAGTTGGAGTTGGAGTAGATATCACCCGTATAACCCCCTGAAAACAGACAAAACATTACTACCACCAACAAATGTTAATTGCTACGCAGGCTGTGACATACAAATGACTGTTCAAACTCACCGAATACAAACATGCTGCTGCCATACACCACAGCGGAGTGATGGTACCTGGGTGCCGGCGGGGTGCCCGTGGTGAAGGCTCTGCGATACACATCAAGCGCAACACGTTATGATTTTTCGCTGATATTGTAAAACGAGTATTTAGATGGGTGCATTCCATTCTTACCGACACCATGAGCAGTCTTTGACGTCAAAACGTAACAGATCGTTCAGCATGTTTTTCCTATGTGCAGGGTTAAGAACGTACAGTAAGATACAGTATACCAGGTTCAGACATGTTGCGAACTACATTAACGCTATCACAACAATATTGTTGTCTTACCCATTGTCTCCCCCAAACACATAAATGGCATCCCTGTATGCCACCACGGTATGTTTACTGCGCCTGTGTGACGTGAAGAGTTCATGGATTAATACATAATGGCATGACCAAGAACATTCATCTTGCTCTAGCTAGCGAAAGGAATGTCTAAAGTGAGATTAGCTGTCCAGATTACCTTGCCCCAACAAACTCGTCACACGGCGGGAGCCTTCTCCAACGATGAACGGTCTCGAAAGGGCCAAAATTAAGTGTCAAGTATTCCACGCTGTCCGAACAGCTGTGGTCGAAATCAACACTTGGGGCAACTTTGGATTTACAAGACATGGTTTTCGCAGGAAACCATCACACGTTCAATCAGTCACACTGAGATGAGCAAAAAAAGTCTAGCGAATAAAAAACAGAAGACGTTTGTGATGGTTTTGGTGAATATGCTGCGAACTGCAAGGCATTTGGCATCACATAGTCCTCGAAAAAACTGTAGCAAAACACAAGCAAGAGATTACAATAGGAAAATGTTAGCCTAGCTGTTAGCTAGAAGCTAGATAGATTCACAACGCTGTCAACAAAACGAGTGACAGCGAAAGGGAGCTAGCTAGGCCAGCTAACGTCACCCTATCTATGTCTGCTTTATGGTATGATAAACCTAATAATTTTCATTAAGTTTAAAACTAGCTAGCTATCTTTGTTTTAGTCGTAAGTGTGTTTTCTAAAGCGTAACAAGAACGGTCGTCCACCCACGCCCCTAAATGATTGCTGGAAATTGTAGTTTATCAACAACACCTTCCAATTCATGAGGCATTAACAAGAACCACAGTTCCCCTTCACCTAATGTCTTCCTGGGACAAAACCACAGAATAAGTAGCGAAGGAAATATTTGACCAATCATTGCAAGGAAAGTGATCAGCTGTTTTTTCTTTCTGCATAGTGTGTACGGTCGCCACCTACTGGTATACAATGTAGACATGTTCACAAAGTATCTTAGAGTGGTTCCAAAAGTAAAATAAGGATAATCCATTTATTATGTATTTCAACGTTTCATATACAATCTTGAAAAACACAACAGAGATTGAGGTGTTTAATTTGTCTTTACTTGTTGAAGACACCGAGAGATTATCAATAGAAAAGATTGGCATGAGTGTGAGGAAATTCCTTATTTGACCTTATTTGGCCCAATAAAAGAGGTTCTTGCATGTTTATTCTTGGTCAGCATCATGTTACTATCAAAAAAAGATCTAAACATCAATACAAATAAGAAGTTAAACCCCACTCAACACCAATATGTTTTAAAAGGGGAAAAGGGTACTTTTAGGGAACACTTATCACCATGTGTTCAGATTGTGAGGTCAACTTTCTAGCACCCATCGGAAACATTTTATTTTTCAAAACAGGTCGATGGAATCAATACATTTGACATTAAACAAAAACAAACCCGCGATTGAAGACGCAGCCATAACACAACAAACATAAAACACAGAACTAACGACATCCAGACCGTGACAGCCTGGTGACAGCCTGTTCTCATCCCCCTCCTCAAACACTAAACAGTTCTCCTGAGCAATTCTAACACCTCATTCTCGAATAGTGAATTGGCCCCTTTTGATCATGTCTCTGGTCACCAGTTGATGACATCTCTCACATGGCCCCACAGCCTGGTGATCCACAGGTTGACCCCAAGCTCTGTCAAGTACTGTAGTTCTGGGGTGAGCATCTTCCGGCACATCTTCCGGTAGGCCTTGTCCACATTCTTCTTCAGGTTGTAGCCCATGATAGACTTCTCACCGATAGGCTGCCAGGGCTGCATGGCAGTTTCCTGGATACTCCCGGCTTCCACGGCGTGGCCGCCCTCAATGCACATGGCCGCCATCTCCGCGTTCCTCCTCTTCAACTCGGCCACGTCGTCGGCCATGCGCTTGTGTCCGTACGCCTTCACCTTCCTCCAGAAGGTGGCGTTGAAGTGTCGATACAGCTTCCAGTCGATGGCGTTCCACTCGCGGGACTTGGCCCTCAGCTCCGGGGTGAGCTTGGACACGGTAGAGCCTTTGCGAGCGTTGAGTTTGAAGAAGAGCAGGTCATCCACCTCCCAGCAGAGGGCGTCCTTGAGCAGGATCAGGGACTCCTCGAAGTGCTCCACTAGCATGACCAGGTGGAAGCGCTCGGAGATGACCCTGATGCCCTCCTCCACTCTGGGGTCGTCCGGTGCCAGAGTGTTGTCCTGCCCAAAGTCAAAGAACAGCAGGTTCTTGAGGTAGAAGGAGTTGAAGCCCTCCGGGTCAAAGTAGTGGTGCGGATCACGCAGGAACTCGGCTAGCTTGTCCTCGCCCGGAATCTTCCACGTCAGAGGCACCAGACGGCCAAAATAGTGGAATGAGGATTCAAAGAGCTCAGCTGGCTCTCTGAGGATGGTGACGTAGGAAGTGTCTGTGGGGAGCACTCGGGCCACCTCAGGGGCGTTGAAGCGCATGTGGTTACACATGATGTTGAAGCACATCCCAGGTCTGTAATCCCTCACCTGGGAGCGCTGGAAAGGCGAGGGGTAGAAGAAGTCATTGCGGCTGTCGGGGAAGGCAAACTTGAGCCTGTGCTTCTCTCCGAAACGGAAGAGGATGTTGAGGAGCGTGCTGCTGGCCGTCTTGTGGGTTTTCATGAACAGGATGTCCACTTTGGGGGTGCAGAGGCTGGCCTGTCCCGGGAGACGCTGGGAGCTGTTTGTGATTGACGAGGTGTGTGGTGGGGTGGGACGATGTGCACAGGAATAAGGCACAGGAACCCTAAAAAATAAAGAGAATATAGTATCTAGACTCAAGCCACCATGTCGCTATAGTAACTGTACACTGCACATCTATAACCAGTACACAGAATGTCATTAAGAAGACTTCTGGGTTGGAAAAGGCCTTACTCTGGGAGGTTGAGGTGGACTTGAGGAGCAGACAGGCAGTAGAGCAGAATCATGCAGCTGGTGAGAAATGTACCCAAAACCAAGCCTTTACACATGGACCTCCACTGTCTTCCCTGCTTGACAACCATGGTCAGAAGTAACAGACTGTCTGGAGGAGAAAGTAGGGAGAAGAAATGTTTTAAATGTTTTGTAAGGATTATTTATCAAGGTGAAGGGACTGAAACCCACGCTTTAGAGCCAAGTTAATCTAAATCTGTTTGTCTGATTACACCGGGGTCTCATGTGTCCAATTATTGTATTCAGAGATGCCTATAGCTGTATAAACTGGGAGTGTGTTTACCTAGGCAAATACATACCGTTCTTTAGTCAAATGCAGATGAACCTGAATATAAGAGATTAAATCAACCTCAATCAGAATAGTTTATTGACTTAATGTCATTATTCCAATTGTGCTGACACAATAATTATACCTGTTCTCGGGTGTACCTTTTCTTTCCTAGTCATCTATCTCTTTGATTAATATTGCAACACAGTGGAAAGTGATCTTTCCAACCCCGGCTACTGTTGTTGTGGTGTGTAATGAGATCTGTACAGTGACATGCCTTACTCAGCATTAAAAAGTAACATGGGAGACACACTGAAGCACAGCAGGGAGACAAGATCCTACACCAATCAATAAAACATCTTCTTTACCGTTAAGCTACAAGACAAAATCATTTTATCGATCCTGTAAACAGGCCAAGTCAGAGAACGTGCTTTTGTCAGACTGGTCAATTCACTAGAACAAGTAAAAAATGTTGTATTGACGTCAAACAATTTGCGTGTGAACAGACGACTCATTTTGCGGGCAAATAAATAACTGTTTTCTAAAAGTTGTCCCCGCCCAGATACCGGGTAAAAGGCCTGTGTTTTCTCCTTCTTTGTCTCTGACCGTGAAGGGTTCTTTGTGGGGGCGTGTTAGGGAGCTTTCTCCCTGCTCTCTGAGCCCAGCGAGACAGGAGACACTGAAGAGCTCGTCTGGATACAAGGTGCTTGACTGGAGTAGCGCTGCCTCTATAAGTCCTCAGTACGGGATGGACCCCAGGGACCAATAACAAGCACCTGCCATCATATTGTTTACCATCTTCTCTCCGGATGAGGGTGTTGCTTACCTCAATAATCATTCACCATTAATCCTTTTTTAATAGTGGTTCATTTTGGTAGAGCTTAATTGTGGTCATGTTGCTTTGCCATGTTTTTGAATTTGTCACTCAATAACTTACTAATAAGTAATAATTTACTCTGTGGTTACTGCTAATCAATAGTAGCAACACAATATGTGAACACAATATGTGAGTAATAACATAAGCACTTATTTTCAATTGTAAGCTCTAACTTTCAGGGGCAAAAGTGCATATTGACAGTTTCATCACAAACAGTGATTGTACAGTAGATAAACCTGAAACAGAAACTTTTCTGGCTACAGAATTCACAAAAATATTTTTAAGCTAATTTATTTTCCTACTTGTAGAACTGAAACATAATCATGCCTAATAACCTGATAATTTGATGCAAGTACATAAAACAAACATACGTACGTTTTACCCCACTGATTTCCTTCCACCACTCCGAACATATAGGGAGGCCAACAGACACTTTACCCTCTGGCGCACGAATCCTCGGTCAGACCTCTGATAGCTGTTTCTCCACCAGATGCATAGCTCTGAGTGGACAACCCTGGTATCTGCCCCTTAGCCACTGCAGTCTCAGAGAAGCTATCAAGTCCACTGGTGGCCCGATCCTGAGACAGACATGCCGTCAGAAGTCTCACCCAGTCCCCGCGCTCTCCTTATCATTCATGCAACTTTGCGAGATCCATTCACCCGGCAGGTGCACTCTCTCTCTCTCTCTCTCTCTCTCTCTCTCTCTCTCTCTCTCTCTCTCTCTCTCTCTCTCTCTCTCTCTCTGTCTCTCTCTCGCTCTCGCTCTCTTCCCCCCTCCCTCCCTTCTCTCGTCTGTTCAAGCAAAGTGCTCGTTGAAGGCCTCGTCCTCCTCTGCTTGTTCTAATTTCAAAAACGAGGACTGACCCAGCACCTCTGAGAGGCTCAGACAGTCACCTGTGACGTCAGCCCCCCCTTGTCAAGGGACTCGCGCTTGTCAGTGTGTGTGTGTGTGTGTGTGTGAAATAAGAGATGGCCCTGCGGGGGAGAGAGAGAGAGAGAGAGAGAGAGGGAGAGAGAGAGAGGGAGAGGGAGAAATGAGAGAGAGAGAGAGAGAGGGAGAGAGAAATGAGAGAGAGAGAGAGAGAGAGAGGGAGAAATGAGAGAGAGAGAGAGAGAGAGAGAGAGAGAGAGAGAGAGAGAGAGAGAGAGAGAGAGAGAGAGAGAGAGAGAGAGAGAGAGAGAGAGAGAGAGAGGGAGAAATGAAAGAGAGAGATTGTAGCTCTATGGCCTCTATTCTCTGTCTGCACACAGGCAGCTATTGAGAGCGGACACTGCAGTCTGAGCTGCAAGCTGATCGCAAGCAGCAGAAAAGGAACAAAGCTCCAAACCGAGTCACAAAGGCCTCAATTGTGACATTCGATAGAGCATCCTATAGTTCTGCTCTGAAAGCTTAGTTATGAAGCAGATAAAGCACGTTCATGGTAAAATACAGTTTGTTATATACGATTGTAAAACATCGTAGTAAAGCAGAACAGTTGTTTTTCTATGGATAAAGTTTACAGATGGACACATGAAATGGATGTTGTATTTCCCGCCATGCATTGCCCTGTGACTTGTAGTCTCTGTCGGCGGAGTCAGGTGGCTGAGTTAAGGAGTCAGACTCGTAATCTGAAGGTTACCGGTTCGATTCCCGGCTGTGCAAAATGACGTTGTGTCCTTGGGCAAGGCACTTCACCCTACTCGCCTCGGGGGGGAATGTCCCTGTACTTACTGTAAGTCGCTCTGGATAATGACTAAATGTAATCATAGGAATTCGATAATGTCTTTTAAAATCCATGTCGTATGTGATAGTGGGTTATCATTAGACACCCATCTGCAGTCTGTCCTGTAGTCTGGATATTTTCAGTTATCCTTTAAAACTGCGCACATCCATACCACAACAGTAGGATTGTCAATAGAGTGTAGAGATAGACCTCCAGCTAGAGACTGATGAGTTAATTTGGCACTGGGAGCAAGGATGCAGCAATATGTGGTCATACACCCCTTGTCAACAACATGGTTGGGGAGGGAGAGGAGGGTCTCCTTCCTCACTGTTGTCCTCTTTCTGCACCAGCAACCCAGCATCAGGGATCACGTTGGTCGTCTCCCCACCCCAGCGCCCGGCAACAACACTCAGGCTATTGTTGAACAGGATGGGCCCTGGTGTGCACGCACCCCCGAGTGCCAGGCTGAGCCCCGGACTGGGCGGGCACGCAGGGAATGCAGACCAGGCACGCGGCGGTGGGCGTCGGCCCGACCAATGACTGAGGAGCGAGGGGGTGCATGACTGGCCTGGCCCCTGGCCCATTGAGATCACAGCTTCATCACAGGGGCCCAGGAGGGCGGGTCTTCGTCGTCATCACCGCCCACCTGACCCCGACTCCAACCAATTGCTCAGCCTCCCACACACTGACTCCATGGCGACCTCGACCTCCGAGCCAATGAGGACGTTGAGCCCTCTGGCCTTAACTCCAGTGCGTTTCCTTCAACCACGTAAGAATCCATGTATGTTATTCTGACTCCTGGACAGCATCAATCATTATTTAATTTGGCACCACGGCTTTTGGGGGAACATGCAAACTATATGCTTTTGCAACAGGAGATTGATGCAGGTGTCACATGTAAATGTTCCACACTTTTAAATGTACGTGTAGCACATGTAGATTTAGTGGTTGGTGAGTGTTTGAATATCTGGTTTGTTATTGGCAGTAGAACACATCAGGGTATAAAATTGACATTGTTACAAAGAAAAAAATGAAAACAAGCACTTTTTACTGAAGTATCCGACTCTCCATTTTAATGAGTGTTACAACAGATTAAAATGGCTGGAAACGTTGAAAAATCTTGAGGGAAAACTGCGTGCCAACAGTCATTTCTCACACAAACAAGGCTTCCGCACATTCTCCTCACTGGGACGACTCTCTCGAAACACGACACTCAAACCAGGACAAACACACATCCCCCTCGTGGGACTCTCTGCATGAGAACAAACTCATGAGTTTCATGAGATTTCAACAGCTGATGTATGCAAGTCACATACAAATACAATACGAGTCCTTTATGTGGTCGACGTTCGACGTTCTCTCCTATTGTTTCTTGGCCTTTTTCTTCTTCTTGTCCGGCTTACTGGCCTCGTCGTGGGCTTTTCTCTTGGCCGCCAGCTTGTTTGCCTGTCATGTGAGAGAGGATGTAGTTAATGAACAGTGAACCTACTGGTGTTCGAGACTCGAACCAAGGTTGTGTCACCACTGCAGAGGTTATCGTTTCACATGCGAGCATTTCAGAACCATTTGCCCGCGTTAACCATTATCCCTTACAATTGTATTGGCTGGGAGGCAAATAATGATTTTAGTTCCATATCTTATGTATTCCTAGAGGTGTGTGAGAACACTGGAACAGCCTGTTCCCATGCGGACAGGTGACCACGGATGATGGACAGCAGAAGGTCGCTAAGGAAACCCACGGCAACGGAGAGTAGCGCAGCTCACCTCGCGGACTGTCCTCTTCTTGCCGAACATGATCTTGTCGTAGAGGTGCTTCTCCTTCTTCTTCATCATCATGATGGCCAGACGTTTCTCCTCGGCCTTCTCCTCCTGGTCCAGACGCGCGCGGTTCTCTGCCTTCATCCTGCCTGGAGTCACCTTTACGGGGAGGGCCTGCAGGGGACAGAGGACGTTCTCTCTCAGAACAACGCGTCTCAACTCAGCTTTGGTCAGGATCTGGCGGTTCTCCATCCCGGCTCCTCCCACGGGGAGGTGAAGACAGAGAGCTGGCTGACAGCCACCTACCTTGACCTGGGATCTCCTGTTCTCCATCTCCTTCAGGTTCTTCTCATCTGCCACCTCCTCATCCTCCTCTTCTTCCTCCTCCTCGTCATCATCATCATCATCATCATCGTCGTCGTCTTCCTCCTCCTCCTCCTCCTCCTCCTCCTCCTCTTCTTGTTCTGGGGTTAAAGCAAAACAAAGTCAAAACTAAAGTTCAAAATAAATAATTCCGCTTTTATCATCTGAAATATTTGGATGGAGTTGAAGGCCACAGCAACGAGAGCGTGAGGAAGAGAGAGAGGCCTCTCACCAGGCTTCTCTCCGCGCTGCAGGGCCATCAGCTTCAGCTTCTCCGGAGGCACGTAGTCCCCATCCTTCTCCTCCACGAAGGGCGATAGGTGAGGGGGCAGGGTCACGCCCAGAAAGTAGTCCTCCACCGGCAGCAGGATCTTGGCGTTGACACAGTCAAACACCCACTGCGGCTGGATGTAGTACCTGCACAGATGACACACCGAGATCACGATTCCAGAGCGTTGCAAGGTTGGTGGGCTGAGGCCTGGTGACCGAGGAAGTAGCTACGCTCTGTTACCAGGACGACAGGGTCTGTTGTGACCTTGTGACCTCACTCCCCAAAGACACAAAGAGACCCTGCTATACTGGCATCTTGTGGGCGGGGCAGTGGGGGTCAGTGGGTGCCCCCCCGCCCACAAGATGCCAGTATAGCAAGGTTTCTTTGAACCCCCACTAGAAGGATGAACCATCTGAAAGAGACCATTGTGGGGGGAAAAACAGCCATATGTATTCCATTTAGACTTGAACATGGAAAAAGGCCAGCCTAATATGTCTGTAGTCCCACGTGTGTGTGTGTGTGTGTGTTGCTTCCCTACCTGTTGATGTACTGTTTATCCATGTTGGGTCTGTCCACTATTTGGTGGGTGATGGTCTCATCCGTCATGTCGTACGTGGCTCCGATACATTGTGACTTGTCCCAGGACACCAGGCCACCGAAACACCTGAGTGAGACCAGGGAGGAAGACAGGAGAGGACCGTCAAGACCAGGTCTCAGAATCCAAACTTCTACAGCCTGTAGTGTTTAAAAAGTATGGTATGAACTTGTGGGAACATGTTGTAGTGGTGGGGAGAGCTGGGTCTCACCTCAGGACGAATGCCAGGGACTCTCTGGGCACCTCTCTGTTGACGAAGAACTTCAGACCTTCGAAGATCCTCTTCTGGGCCTCCTGCTCCTTCTGTTCCTTCTCTTTGGCCTCCATGTTCTCTATGTCCTCCTACAAAAAAACAAAGGATGAAATTCAACACGGGTCAGTCGTGAAGATAACATCTGCTTGGTTTCATCATTTTCGTTTACAAAGCCCTCTCGCCTAGCAACCCAAGAGTGCTCCCCTGTCCCAACACCTCAATTCATCAGAGTATTCAGCTAGTATATTGGTTGGTCCCTACAGCCCCCCCCCCATATCTGCCATGTTTATCTTCACAAACATCTACGGCTATGCAGGAGTGGTTTAAGGGATCGTGGATGGTGTGGATGGCGGGGAGATGTGCTCACCCCGTCTGCAGGGAACTGGTCCATCTGCCCCTCCTCCTCCTCGGTGGTGGCCACCACCCGCGCCAGGCTGGCGCTCAGGGCCGACAGTTTCTGGACAAAAACGAGACGCCACGGAGCATGAAGAAAGACTCTCGTGCAAACACAGAGATAACCACAGCACGGTGTGACGGAAACACAACAGAGAAATGGCGGTTCGTGGTCCTACCTCCAGGTAGCTCTCAGAGTCCATGGCGTAGTCTTCCTCATACTCTGCCTTCAGGTCTGCCTCTGCTTTTGTGTCCATCTGAGGAGCAGAAGAAAAAGATACGCTTGGATAAAGCTCTCTGACACAAGACTTGCACGTCAAGGACAAACTTCCTTCGCTACAACACTGACTAACACAAGTTAAAGACAACAGTGGTGATATTTACATTTTACATTTAGTCATTTAGCAGACGCTCAAGTACAGGGACATTCCCCCCGAAGCAAGTAGGGTGAAGTGCCTTGCCCAAGACACAACGTCATTTGGCACGGCTGGGAATCGAACTGGCAACCTTCCGATTACTAGCCCGACTCCCTCACCACTCAGCCATCTGGCTCCCTTTTATATGTCCAGCTGGATGTTAGGGCAAGGTCAGCAGGCGGGTGTGTGGTACCTTGGGTGGGTAGACCAGGTTGAGGGTCTGGTAGAGGCGGAAGTTGATGAACCCCAGAAGGGTTGTATACATCTCTGTGAACGTGGCCATGACTCTGTAATCCACATCTGTGGGATGCTGCCAGAGAGAGAGAGAGGTAGAGAGGTGAGGGCTACAGGCCATCCGACATGTCCGACAACATGTGCTCCGGAAAATACACTATCTGAAAACATCTCAGAAACCATGTACCCGTCAAAATGAACGAAGAGATCCATAAAAAGTATTTGATCATTAAAGAAAAGGACTGGTTTAAAGAGATACTGCACAGCCTATCTATACAGAGTTGACCAGCAGAGTGGAATATGTACAGTACAACTTTGTCTGTTTGCCAGAACCACAAACATCATGGGAAAAGATCCAGGGATGGATCTTTAAGCAGATTAAAAACTTGTAAGGTGTAAAAAGTCCAAAACCTTACAGACTGACATGCATTCACCTCCAACAGAGCACGTAGAGGTCAAGTCGAAAGAACAATTGCTTAAAGAAAGGCTGCAAACCAACAACATCAGCTAAGTCCTATAGGAAAGGAGGGCTGTCATAACTCCATACTTACATCATGAGCAAACTGGTAAGGGACCAGCCATGTGACGGTCTGTCCAAGAACCTCCGCTTGAAAGTAGATCCCCTTTATGGAGAGGAACACCTGTCAGGGAAAAACACAGCGAGTTAGATGTTTACAGGCAAAACCCCAGTCCAGGTTCATACAACCACATTTGTCCTCGCAAGAACAACACACCAAAACATGTGTTTTGCATATCTGTCCATGTCAACAAAAGGATAACCAACGCTCTCACGCATGAAAAGATCATGTCTCTGTATGACAAGCTTCATTTTGAGGCAGAAAGGTCTGACAGTAGGCCGGTTGCCCCTTACCTTTCTGAGGGAGCGAGACGTGATGACGAAGTTCATCCACTCCACACTGAGGCGCCGGCACAGCGTAATGGTCTGGACGTGGCACTTCCCTGTGCGGGCGAACGTGGAGAACAGGAAGCACATGGAGAGGGCGTCGTCGATGTCACGGACAGCATCGATGAACGTTGGGTACCTGACGCACAAACAGGACGATGGATGTCTCAAGCCACTGTCTTGGAATCCAGTCTGAGCAGACATGCAGTCTGCTCCCTCAGGCAGAGTTATTATGGCTCGTTAGTGCCCCCTGGAGGACAACTTTAAGCACTACACAGATACTTGGGAGTCTCACCTCTCCTTGATGATGTGGTCCAGTTTATATCCTGGTTTGTTGTCCCTCAGTCTCTCCACCCCTGTCCATTCTGACTTACCGTAAGCCTTCCTTAGCTTACGCACAAACACCTGCAGAGCACAGAACAAATATATAGTCTGATTAAACGCCAGAGCAAACTTAAGTTCTTGACTTTTATTTTCGTTAAAAGATTTGGACAGAGGACGGCCATATCAACATCAAACATGCCAGGACACCTTAGCGTTACCTTGTACTCCCTGAACTTTCCTACGATGGGTTCATGCAGGAGGAAGCGGATGTCTTTGAGCAGGTAGAACGTCCTCGGAGCTGTGGAGCCCTTGTTCACCTTCTTCTTGTGTTTGGGCTCGTGTGGATAAATGCCTTTCAGGATACACAGCCGTCTGCGGAACAAATCGAAACGAAGAGTAGGTTTGAGAAGGACAGACAGGAAAAGGTTAACGTTTGCAGTTTGAAAGACACTGAGGCACAATATTTTGACTATTAGCCATCAATAGCTACCTGAAATCTGCTAAACTCAGTTGAAGCTTCTTGCGAGCTTTGTTTCTGGTGATGTAGTTGGTAGCGGACCCCCTCTCATACTGGAACAGTCAATACAGTTATTAAGCGCACAAACATAAAAACATAACTCTCTATAATGATACATTAGATCTAGTACAATTGTATACCTAGCAAACTGGTTAGCTGGCTGTAGATTGCAAATAATTGACACGCACATAATAGTTGAGCAGTGATGTGATATTTCTAACAGAACATTGACAAAAAGAAATGGTACTTCGACAACACCTTCCAGATAATTAACACGAAGTAACAATCCATACATCCATGAATAGGAATCTCGCAAGCTAGTTAGCTAATAAATTCCTGGCAATACAGTTAGCTCGTGATGATGTTAGCCAACCAGCTAGCTAACGTTTGTTTTTGTTGAAACAGAAATCTGTTATGACATTACACCTTGTGAACTTACTTTCTTTTTCTGAAGACCTCCCATTTCTTAAATGGAATGTGTGTGTGCCGTCAAATTGTTGGTTCCGATTCTTTTTCTTTTCTATACAATCATGTAAACACAACAGTACCAGCTATCTACGAGACACGGGTGCTGGTCCTGGTTCAGACACGTGTTAGGAACGCTGCTGCGTCAAGGACCCCAAAAACGTATATTTTAGCGCCTGAACAAAACAACTTCAGCGGCATCGCTTGATCAACCCTATGTATTAAGAGTAGTCCTCTACTAATCGGATCTGTTCGTTCGTGAAGTGGTGTTGATATTTTATTCATTCATTTTCAATGCGCCGTAAGATCTTGATCTTTCATTGATACATTGACAATTATATGTTTATCAATTATATATTTAGGGATCAACCTTACACTGGACCAAGTTGGACAAAGACACACGCACATTCACTAACGAACGCATACATGTTAAACACTGCATTCTACAAACTAAACATAAATGTACAGTAGGCTGTGTGCACTGGCCAGCAAATTAATTTGTAATCATTCTAGTGGACAAGAAACATCTATTACGTTAACCAAACATCCTGTTAGTTAGTTAAGCAGATGAGATGAGGCAGGGGGTGTGACAGAGAGAGGGGGAGAGGCAGAGGATGAGAAAGGAGGAGAGGCAGAGAATGAGAGAGAGCGTGAGAGAGAGACAGAGACAGAGGGGGAAAGGAAGGAAGATTACACATGCTTTGAAATATCTACGAACAAGAGCTTCACGTTCAATTTGACAAATCTGCGAAAACCCATGACCTAAAACTCAAACTCATAATGGGATTACTTGAGTTCATCAAGGATTATTTTATTGGTTTCTGGGACTATGAAACCCCCAAGGTTATGGTGGTTAAAAACAAAACTCTTGGGGTCATATATAGAGGGGTACAGCTTCTAGTGGTCACCTATTTTATCTGGTAAGCTTTGTCCTCATGTGTTAATAAGAGATTATTTCAACAATGAATGTGTGAATGCATGGTTGAGAGATATTTGTTTTGATTAACACTGTATGACGTCAGGGTTTCTAATTTTCTAATTTTTATATTATAATTATTATGGTTGTGTAAAAATTAAGGTAGCGTTTATTTTGTATCAAGAGTGTTTTGTATACAACCCCAACATGCTATAGGCCAACTTTAAGCCCAAATGGGGAAAATTCCTTTGGCTGGCAACTAACGTCAACAAAAAACTGTGTGGTTTGCAAAAACCATAGTCATCGACATTTTGCCTTTGTATAGTCTACCTATAGTACATTTTGTCTACTTAATGGTGTTTTGAGAAATCACAAGAGGAATTTGTTGATTATTTGAACTGGTTTATAAAAGTCATAACATGTTCTACAGTAGTCTACTACTGTTTCCTCGACGATGCTGTGTCTGTTACATCCCCCACACAGGTACGTGTTCATGAGTCAGAAAGCCTATCAGGACAGTGAGACGCGCCCAGAGAGCTCCGTGTACACCAAAATGACGGGCATAGCCCTTCAGGGAGACAGAATCCTGGATATGGTGGAGTATGTCCAGCCGCCGGAGGTAAGTCCCCAGGACGCTGCACATACAACTGAGATGGTGCATTTTACACAGTGAGCTAACCTGTAATTTGGTGATGATATTTATATGTTGTCGGTCAATTAAGTAATAAATCAGAAAAGGGTGTAAAATAAAATCACACTTAGGCCAAGCCAACCCATGGGATTGCTGCGGCCGCAGGCATAAGGCGTAACTGAGTGCCGGAAATACTTAGTAGGCTAATGAATAATGAATGAAAATTTAGATTTATGCAGGCATAAGGCGTAACTGAGTGCCGGAAATACTTAGTAGGCTAATGAATAATGAATGAAAATTTAGATTTATGTCTGTTTTTCATTCATTTTAATGAACCAAATCTATTCTTCGTTACAATGCATCTTAAAATAGCCTACACTTCAATTAACGACAGCATTAAACTTTTATTTTACTATTACCATACCAGGATATTTGCCTACAAGGACCAATGAACTAAAATCCATGTAGGCCTACCTACCAGGGCTGTGGTAATACATGTATTATTGCATTAGGCTATATTTGTTTATAATTTGACCATTTTATGTGCAGGGTGGAGATGTGATAAGCACCATCCTGAGACGTGAGGTCACTTATAACCAGAGGCAGGGAATCTGTGCTGAGGTAGGAGGTCGCCATGTTGTCAATATAGGCAAATCATATTTACAAATGTATTCATAATCATGCATGAACGGACATTTGTAGAGCAGTTGTCATGGTAAACAATTTAAAACCGACTTTGTTCCATTTTCATAGCATTTCACTGTTTCCAATGCCAACTGTACAACGGATTCTGACTGCATTGCAGGAGAGGTGGACTTTGATGGCAGCGGTACAGACTTCAATTTAAGTGTTAGCAAATGAATCTGCATCTCCTAGACTATTTCTAAATTTGCTGCTGACATTTTCTGCAGGTCCGAGAACTGGGCGCTGTGTGCCTTACTACAACCTCACCTTCAAGACCTGTGAGATACAGACCTGGTGTCCTGTAGAAGGCTATGCAGCCGTGAGGTGAGGATCAAAGACTGCAGGGTTGAGAATGTAATGTCATAATTCAGTGGTACAAGAGTCTTAATTGTTCACTGTCATTAACAGGGAACCTGCATTAGTAGAGGCCATCAATTTCACAGTGTTCATCAAAAATGCAATCCATTTCCCAAAGTTCAAAGTGCTGAGGTAGAGTATAGAATCTCTCCACCTTTGCACAAACACACACCGACCAACAACCTTTTATACGCTGCCTGGCTGCAACCTAACCTTTAATTCTGCATTGATTAAAGGTAACAGAACATTTCTTGATTTGCGCGTCTTTTTCAACAGAGGGAACATCAAGCCACGCAATCGAAACATAAAGAAATACTTGAATAAGTGTCACTACCACGAGGAGAAAGCCCCTTACTGCCCGGTCTTCCGTCTGGGTTACATTGCTGAACAAGCCAGGGAGAAGTTCAGCGGGCTGTGCGAAACTGTAAGTCCCACACGTGTGACTAACTGTGAAATTCTGTTCAATACAACCCAAGTCAGTCATGCTGTCTGTGCCGTCGCTGCGGCGAGAAGTGCTGATTGGTTGTGCTCTGTCAGGGAGGGGTGATTGGCGTTTTCATTAATTGGAAGTGTGACCTTGACGTTGACCCGTCTCAGTGCACCCCCACCTACTCCTTCCGCCGACTGGACCTCCGTAAGAACCTGGCCAGCTCAGGGTACAACTACAGGTGAACTTTCATCACGTCAAACTTCACGTAGACCATCTCATTAAAACTCAGTTAGTCTCACTCTGTCTATATTTCCCTGGCTTTATAGTCTATCCCTCTCTCTTTCCAATCTCTCTCTTTCTATTTCGTGTTTTAATGTTGAAATTATACTTGTAGGTTCGCCAAGTACTACAGCAAGGATGGGGAAGAGTTTCGGACACTCGTCAAGGCGTTTGGGATTCGATTGGATGTCATCGTTCATGGACATGTAGGTGGAGCCTGCATCTTCAGCAACACCAACAGCTGTTAGACAACACTGATTTACATTTTACATTTAGTCATTTTAGCAGACGCTCTTATCCAGAGCGACCTACAGTAAGTACAGGGACATTCCCCCCGAGGCAAGCAGGGTGAAGTGCCTTGCCCAAGGACACAACGTCAGTTGGCATGACCGGGAATCGAACTGGCAACCTTCGGATTACTAGCCCGACTCCCTCACCGCTCAGCCAACTGACTCCCTACTGATATAGAATAGTCATCAAGAATGGGTTTCATTGTTCCACTACAGTTGTTTATATTTAACTTATTTTCTTTGCAGGCAGGAAAATTCAGCCTGATCCCAACTATCATCAACACAGTGACGGCAATGACATCAGTTGGAATAGTAGGTTTGGATAGATTTCTTCCCGTCGTTTGGTTAACAACTGAGCTCCATAGCTGTTTTAGCCACATTCCTCTCATCCACTCATGTTCTGTCCAGTGTTCCATCATCTGTGACTGGATCATGCTGACTTTCATCGACAAGAACGAAGTCTTCAGCGACAGAAAGTTTGACGATGTGAGGAAAAACAAGTCTTAAGAAAATACTGTTTTAGCATAAACCTCTCTACACATCGCTAGCCCTACTGATTGACCTGTCTTGCTTTGTCGTCACAGGGCACTAGGACCCCGAAGCCTGCTCAGGACCTGTCTACAGAGTTCACCATCATGAGCTACGGCTCCAACCACTCAGACCTGTCAGAGGGCGTGGCGCTGTGACAAACATCTCTGGCCAGATGTACCAGACCCCCTCAGACACCAAACCTCTAAACGGACTTTCCCCTGGGAGCCGTTCAGGTGTTCCCAGACCGGGCTCACGGTTCTCGTGGAACCGAACCCAATGACTGCTACAAGAACCGAAGGGGTCATCTTCTGAGAGCAACATCTTACAAGGCCTGTCGTTGCATAAAGACCATGTCTAGGGGTCGATGCCATCTCAAATCCAGTCAGGACCTGGAACAGCAACACACTGGATCAGGTGTTCTTCAGATGAAAGCGATTAAGATGGTATTCACCCGACTTAAATGAATGTGAACCCTTGTGTTATCTTCGGGTCATTCTGACCCATCAGTCATTGTGACCCACCGTTGTATTGCGACAACTTTATCGCATACAAAAACAAAGTGAAGCATTTTCTTTTAACCGGTGGGCTGTCTCAGACCCCCCACATTGCGAAGGTTAAAAGAAAATTATTTTTATTTGTTTTTGTATTGGGTAAAATTGGGTAAACACAACGATGGTTCGTTATGAACCTTTGGGTCATGTGACCCGAAGGCAGCACAAGGGTTAATGACACCACGTTGGTGTTGAGCAACATGAAAAACACACCAAAACGCATAATAACGCACATTGAAGTATGTTATATACAGGTATTTTAAAGACTACCCTTAACATTATCAATATGGCCTTCACACAATAAAATGACTTACATCAACAGTGCATTGTGTCTGCCAATCCTGCGACTATCTAGTCATCGTCTTGTACAACCTTACATGAACTTTCTTGGAAGTTATCTGTGCATGCAGTTTACCGTCAGAACACATGAAGGTTGACTTTACGCCACACAGGAAGTCCAAAGAGTCCAGGGGAGGAGAGCTGCTCTCTGAGAGTCAATAATCCAATAACGAGAACATTTCTCACCAAATGGTTCCTGTAATGAGATTGTGGGGAAGCACGAATCCTTCTGGACAGACAGAGTAATAGAGATGTCAATGCTGAAAGGAACTCATGTCTGAATCTGGGTTTTGATATATGGAGTAAACCAGCTGACAGCCTCGAGTTTAAAGGATGAGTTTGATGTATGGACAGCTCATCATCTGGCTGTTCATGAACTATTCACAAAATAAAAGGTGACTAAGATGGTAATTTTTATAGTTGTTTTTAAGATTACGTTCTGTATCCACAATACATATTACACAATAAAAAAACTTGTTTTCATGGTAAAAAACAAAAACAAAAAAAAAGGAACTGAAACCTAAGATTCTTGTTTCGTACTTACAAGTCTCCAGTAAGTGCTCTCACTACCTCTTAGCAAATAACCAAGAGTAACCAATCGAATTGCTCGTGAGCTCTCGACCTCAAATGCGATTACGGATCAGAGAGACGCCCATCGGCAGATGAGTTCTCTGGGAGAATGAGGTTACTGCGATGGAGGCTGATGAGTCAAGTCAACTTTGATCTGGAACAAGAAGAATATGCTGGAATTACATGTTTACAATATAGTTTTGTGCTGCTCTTACCGCCATTCTAATGGACTGGTGCGAAAACAAAACATTTACGACCCCTAATAGTTCCAGTGTGTACCAACAGCTCCCAAGATCATCAATAATTCATATGAAACAAAAAAATATCCAATAAACAGAATGGGCGTGGCATCGCTTAAATTGTCCAAAAACTCTGGAAAAGACTAACATGCAGACCACCACCTGTCCTCATCCACAAGGTAATGACTGTCACGGCAGTTGAGATAGAGGATACTAAGTGGATTGGACGATAGCCTGGACAATAAAGCACCGCATAGACCATTAAATAAAAGTCCCCCCCAGCCCCAGACCTTTCCTCTGGGGCACATTAGCATCCAATAACGTGTGGGGCTGATGACTGATGAGCACTTAGACAATATCTGCAGGAAAGGACACAGACATGGCTGTATTCAAATGAAAAATGCCACATAATTGGTGCATTACAAAATTGAAACTCTAGACTGTCCCCACGTACAAAAATATTTATTGACAAACAGGAAACAATGATCTTTCTTAGCATCATCCTGTTCAGCTTTTCTGTAAACAAGTCACTATATTTACAATGACTTGTCTTAGTAGAACAGTACATAATGTATGACATCAACAGAAACAGAGAAGCATGATCTGCGCTTCATCAGAACAATCAAACAGATTTTCAAGTTTGCGACGCGCGCTGATTGGCCACGTTTACCAGCGCTTCCGTGCGCCTCTCCGTGTCAGAACATCATCCAGGATTCTCCTCAGAAGGGTCACAGGCAGCGGTCGATGTTCACGTCAGTGTGTCGTCGTCTCGCTGATCTGCAGGCTCATGGAGAGCAGCCAATCGATGGTCTCCTCCAGGAAGCTCATGTTGTAGTGACCTGCGATGCTCCGGAACACTCTGATCTGCTCGGACAAGCTCTGAGAACCGAGACAAGAGAGGAGACGAACTGAGTGGACATTCTCAAGCAATAAAGGAAGTAAAATATGAAACGATAAAAAAAACATGGGTTAACAAACCTTTGTGGGGAACGTGAGGGCGAAGTCTCCGGCACAGTTGCAGTACACGGGCATGTTGGCCTCCTTCACTCCCTTACACTTGGAACACACCTGCAGAGGAGGATGAGAGCAGTTACGTTGCTGACACAGTAAAAACAGAAAGTATCTCTTGGCCGTCTGATGTGCGCTACGCCCCCTCACCAGGTCCTGCAGAGTGTAGCTCATCAGCTTCTTCTGCAGGGCATCCACCAGCGCCATCTCGATGGACTCAGTCTCATACTGGGTCTGGCAGTTGGAGCAGAACCAGTGGGGCAGGATGGAGCCATCCTGGTTGACAGACAACAACATTCACGTTGTGAGTGGACACTTTATTAATTTAGCAGATGCTTTGATCTAAAGTGACATACGATTGGGACATTTCCCAGCCCCTCCCAGCCTCTCCCAGCCTCTCCCAGCCTCTCCCAGCCTCTCCCAGCCCCTCCCAGTCTCTCCCAGCCTCTCCCAGCCCCTCCCAGCCCCTCCCAGCCTCTCCCAGCCTCTCCCAGCCTCTCCCAGCCCCTCCCAGTCCGTGGGTCTGACCTGGCCCACAGTGGGGTCCTTGCAGAGGTCGAGGTCACGGCAGAAGTTGCACTGGTGGCAGATGACCTCCGGCAGGATGTAGGAATTGCAGGGGTCGCGGAACTGGCTCTGCTCGGAGAACTCGCCCACGTCCACCAGGCGGAGCAGGTCCCTCTTCAGCTTGTTCACCTGGTTCACAACGTTGCCGTCCAGGGAGAGGACCTTGGGGGTTCAACACAACGCCTCAGTCAACACCTGGGGACAGCAGGGTCACCTGACAGGAAGGAGAACCTACACCTGGGGACAGCAGGGTCACCTGACAGGAAGGAGAACCTACACCTGGGGACAGCAGGGTCACCTGACAGGAAGGAGAACCTACACCTGGGGACAGCAGGGTCACCTGACAGGAAGGAGAACCTATACCTGGGGACAGCAGGGTCACCTGACAGGACGGAGAACCTAAACTCCAGACAGGAAGAACTCAATCTCTACATGGCGAAACACCCCAAAAATATATAAATAATAATAACATTCTCACACACACATGCCTTTACATGTGACGGGTAGCTGGCCACCACCCGTCACATGTTAATAGACCAATGGGGGGACTGCACCTGGCACACGTATTTGATGAACTCCAGGGCAGGGTTGGAGAGAGGCAGGTGGGAGCCAGGCAGGACTGGGAACATCTCCGAGGGCTGGGCTCCACTCCTGGTTCCCGTCACCTTCTTCTGGATCTTCTGGGTGATGGTGAAGAAGTTCTGGGTCAGCTCGTTGGCCACGTACTCCTGGGAGAAGGAGATCATACCTGACAGAGACACACGGATCAATAACACACACCTCAGGAGTGACAGATGACAGGATAAAAGAGGAAGTAACCTCAGGAAGTGACCTCGGACTGACCAGGAAGTGCACTCAGGTCTCCCGCTGGCTGCGACGCCTGGCTTCCGCCACGCCTCTTGATGGGCGTGGCTCCGGGAGCGTTGCGTCTCAGCTCCTCCCTCATGCTGTGGTAGACAGCAGCGATGTAGGCTGGGAGACAGGAGGGGGGGGGGGGTTCAACACATAACTAGCTACACGCCAGCTAACTAGCTACACGCTAGCTAACTAGCTACACGCTAGCTAGCTGCTCTCAACGAGTATCCGGACCAGAGGAGAGCGGTACCTGACACGATCATGAGGAAGTACTTCTGGCAGGAGGCAGTCTGGGGCAGGTACTGCATGATGTTCCAGCTACTCTCTATCATCTCCTCCACCTCGTCTGTCTCCCCGTCTCCATCCTCCTCCTCCTGCTGGTCCTCTTCCTCCTCCTCCTCCTCGCTGTCCCCCTCCTCACCCTCCTCTTTTCCCTTCTTCTTCTTCCGGGTCGCTCCGTCCTGATTGTGGAAAACGGGCATCCTGTGATGTTTTTATCTCAGCCATTTGAGATGATTTGATTGATATGAATCCTATTTAAACAGGAGGAAGTGTGTGGTACTTTAAAGTCATCTAGATGTGTGTATGGTGTTTTGTGTGTAGTACCTCTCCGTAGAGAAGGCTGGAAGGCAGCTTTCCCTTCACCCCTCCGAAGTTGGAAGGATCCATCCACAGGATGAACTCCCAGCACCGGGAGAACGAGATGGACAGGGAGTGGAAAATCTCACGGGAGTGAATACTAGAAAAGGAAAAATTCAGGAAGAGAAATAAGTCAATAAAAACCGCAGGCTTCAAGATACTGTAGTTCCACCCAAAAATATGCTTTCGGGAGATGTTTGGGTCCAACCAACCTGTTGGTGATGTACTCCACGTAGCCGATAGCATCGTCGATCCTGCGTTTCTTAGTACACAAGATGATTCTGTTGAAGTTCCCGTACACCACAGTGGAGCCCAGCCTCTTGAACTCTGCCACCAGCCTGGGAACAGACACAACACCACAACCTCACCCTTCAGGAAGAACCCCCAACTCCACATTTGTGACACAGAGAGAGAACGTTTCCACATGAAAAAACAGGCGATTATAGGGCGTGAAGGGAGAGGGTCGGTAGATGTAGCTGGATGACTCACTGCAGGAAGACCTTCTTCATCATGTTGTGGAGGGTGCGGTGGAGGGCGGGGTCATACAGCAGAGAGCTGGGGGAGCGCAGCCAGCGGTAGAAGTGCATAACCTGGTTGTCGGCGTAGACGTTGTGGTACTGGGTGATCTCCCGCACCCAACCGACCACCATGCTCTTCAGGATCCTGCTCACAAACACAGCCACACGCAGCGCAGTTTAGAAACACACAAGGGACGGTTTTTTGACGTCTCCGACCGCGTGGTTTGCAGACGAGGACGCGGGCGGTCACCTGAAGGTGTTGGAGCAGAGCGCCGTCTCGTCGTAGCTGGCCACGGCGCTGGCGCCCTGGTTCCCGGACATCATCTCCTCCAGGGAGGCCTGCTGGATGACGTCGAAGCTGACGCCCAGGCTGGCGCCCCCCTCCATGTCGTTGACGTGCTGGGACTGCAGGATGGTGTTCACCGCCAGGCTCTGGAGGTCCAGCTCCACACACACTGCAGGACAAGACATGCCTCCTTACAGTCCGGACATACGTCCATCCATTCACTCGCAATATACCTAGACAGTGGGTGAGCGATGGAGCGAGAGAGACAGAGTGAAAGAGAAAGGGAAAGAGACAGCGAGAGAGAGAAGGAAAGAGAGAGAAAGGGAAAGAGACAGAAAGAGAGAGAGAGAGAAGGAGATCGGGAAAGAGAGACTGAAAGAGAAAGACAGAGAAAGAGAGAGAGAAGGAGAGGGACAGAGAGAGGACAGAGACAGAGAGGAGAGAGACTGAGAGAGTACCTGTGGAGTAGCAGCCCTGAGCATTGATCTCCACAGAGCCCCTGTCGTCGCTCTCCATGACCAGGCGGCTGTCGTCTGCCTCCTTGCCCCCCAGGTCGGGCCTGGACGTGGGGGACAGCCACAGCAGGTGGTTGTGCTTGCGCAGGTGTCTGGCCAGGAACAGGTCCGAGCCAAAGATGGACACGTCTTGTGGCAGGTTCCCCACAGGTAGGTGGTAGTACCTGAACAGGAGGAGAGAGGGAGACTGGAAATGATGATCGAGGCTTAAGGGTAGTCTGGGTCTATGTATGCATGTGTGTATGGAAAATACTTAGTTACGAGGTTTACTGCCAATACGGCAAGAGTGAATTCTGTTTGACAAGGAGGTTTACATATCCTATAATCTATATATTTTCGCCATTTTTATTGGCCTTTTTGGAAGTGTGAAAGCCCGCCCACCTGGCCATGTCGAAGGCCTGTGACAGGCAGCTGTCCAGGTTGAGGTAGTGTCGCAGCATGCGGCGCGCCCCGTGCCTCTGCCAGTCCAGCACGTTGTAGCTGATTTCGTCCACCACGTGCACCGGCACCACCGGGAACTCCTCCAGCACCGGCATGCCCGCCGCCAGACGCCGCAGCTCCCAGTTCGACTGCACCGCCACCAGAGTGGGGCCCCGGCGTTCCTCCTGGGGACGGAGAGACAGGGGACAGACTGTTAGACTCCCAGACGGACAGGGGACAGACTGTTAGACTCCCAGACGGACAGGGGACAGACTGTTAGACTCCCAGACGGACAGGGGACAGACTGTTAGACTCCCAGACAGACAGGGGACAGACTGTTAGACTCCCAGACAGACAGGGGACAGACTGTTAGACTCCCAGACAGACAGGGGACAGACTGTTAGACTCCCAGACGGACAGGGGACAGACTGTTAGACTCCCAGACGGACAGGGGACAGACTGTTAGACTCCAAGACAGACAGGGGACAGAGGGACACACAGACTGTTGGACTCCAAGTCAAGCAGAATTCATGCAGGCCATAGAAATACCTCAATAGTCAAGACTTCAGACTTGTGATTACTGTTAGTGAATATGCTATTGTTGAACTGTGTCTGGTTTAAATACAGACCATTTATTGTCGCTAACCACTGAAATGCTGTCCAGGTCTGGTCCTCGGCTAACTTACTACATGCAGTACCTGTCTGTCCCTTCAAACAAGACGTCAGCTGTGTGTATAACTGTGGAGGTTAAGGAGGAGAGGAGGACCTTGTAGTTGAGCAGGATGCGCTGCAGGGCGCGGTGGATGGCCTTGACGTCGCTCTCCGCCCGCACCTCGAAGCTGTGCTTCTCAGGGGGCAGCAGGTCCTCGCTGGTCTTCTCCAGGAGGGCGGCGCGCTCCACCCCGTACACGGAGCTCAGGTTGGGCATCTGGTTGCTGCGGACCTGGGGGGTGGAGGGTAGGGGGGGGTTGGAGGGTGAGGGGAACACGTGGTCAAGTCAAGTTAGATTCATCTATACCACATGAACACTTTCCTAGGTCTAGGGGGTCAAAGGCCGCGGGGGGGGGGTCGTACCGTGTCCAGGACGAAGACGCTGGCCTTGCGCTGAGAGGGGATGAACAGGCCAAACAGAGCCTTGTGCCCCTGGCTGTGGTGATACAGGTAGATGTGACGGACACTTCCTGGAACACAAACGTACAACATCACCGATACAATCCTCAGGAGGGGTCAGTGTGAGGTGTCAGTGTGAGGTGTGTGTGTGTGTGAGAGGTGTGTGTGTGTGTGAGAGGTGTGTGTGTCATACCGGGCTCCAGGTAGCTGAACTGGGCCAGGGACCTCATATCCAGGTGCTCCAGGTCGAAGGTGTCGGCTTCCCGGCCCGCCAGGTCCCTCACCACCTGCTTGTTGACCATGCACATGCAGCCCAGCTGGACCAGCGCTCGGAACAGCAGGGGCACCTGGGAGGCACACGCACCAGGACACACCCAGCAACGTGCTGTCAGTACAGGGCTACAAGCTACACCGCTTTAAGAAAGAATGAAATGTTATACTGCTGCACAAACACAGAAGACAATATTCATGTAGACGTCTTGTTTAAGACTTTTGCACAGTACTGTATACATGTATTAGACTCATGAGCAGGTGCAGAAATCCCTCTGGGTTTCCGGCATGTTCCTCTCCAGTACCTGGGTCTCGTAGACGCCCTCTATGTCCGGGGCGGAGAGGTCAGCGTTGATCTCGTTGATGTTCTGCTGATACATGTCCTCAGGCACAGAGTACTGGTACAGGAAGTACACCATGTTGGAGCGAGGCAGCATCCTGTTCACCTGAGGAACACGGCAGAACGTCAAATACCCAGAACCCGGTTCCTTCTCTCTCTCAGCACCACACTTTCTCACATGCAGTTGGACACCAGGATGCAGTCACAGAAGAACGATGTTTTTGAGGTGGTAAAACGCTGACGCGGCGTACCTTCTTGTAGGTGGCTCCCTCCTCCTGCTTGGGGACCTTCTGGTTGACGTAGAACACCCTGGGGATGTTGAGCTTCATGCAGTGGAGGTCGTTGCCGATCACAGCCCACAGCTTGTACAGGCCTGGGTGGCTGGTCTCTGCGATCTGAACCACAGGAGGACAGTAACACACTTAGAATACAGATTTATTAACTTCTGACTTAAAACCACCTAAGATGAGGAATCCATTTTTTTGGTAAGATATATCTTTTTATGGCTTTATTGGACAGAGATAGATACCGAGAGACAGGAAATGTAAGGAAGAGAGAGGGGAATCAAACCCGGGTCGCTGACTCAGGACCAGGTGAGCCACCAAGAGGCTCCCCCACACCTTCTCCCATTTAACCTACAGATCCTAATCTCCCCATGGCACCCGCTACAAGCCCACGCGACAGTCAGTCCCAGGTCGTATCCGCTCGAGGGGGTCCCCACCTGTACGACCTGCCAGGGCATGTCCAGCACGCTGCGGGCAGTCTTGCGCAGGAAGCCCCCTAAGCCGGTGGTGGGTCCGTCCCTGATCAGGCCTCCTCCCACGGGCTGCGGCTGGCCGTCCAGCAGCCTCCTCCTCTTCCTCCTCTCCTTCCTCTGCTTCAGCTGCAGTTCCCACTTCTTCTTGTGGTAGCGCAGCCACACCAGGCGCTCCTCCTGCGCACGCATGAACACACACAGACACACGGGCATGAACACACACACACACGGGCATGAACACACACACGGGCATGAACACACAGACACGAACACACGACTGATTAGAGGAGAATTACATACTATTCCATTTTCCCTACAACCTTCTTTTAATGAGATGTGTGCCTCACAGGAGGGGGGGAGAGAGGTGAGGAGGCCTACCTGTGTGTCCCCCATGGGAGGGGGAGCCCCCAGGATCTCCCTCCAGGACTGGGTGAGCTCTGTGTCCTGGGACTCCACCTGGCTGTCCTCCCCCTGGGACGGACGCCTGCGCTTGGTGCTGATCAGGATGGCTGGCTGCAGGGGCCGCGGGGCCTGGCCGAAGTCCTCCATGTCTGCTGCCTGCCCCTCCCCCAGGGCCTGGTGGGCAACCTGGCACAGCCGGAGAGAGAGGGAGGGAGAGCGAGAGCGAAAGAGCAGGAGGATGAAACGGAGCGTGAATGAGTGAGTGTGAAACAGAGGGCAGGAATGAGTGTTTGAGAAAAAGACAGCGAGTGAGTTAGCCAGAGTCCAAAGAGGAAAAGAAATTAGGAAAAAAAATTGAGTGCTCATCTGACTCGACTTTAAACCGAGAGAACTTGGTCTGTGTACCTGTCTCTTCCCTTCGCTGGTGAAGAGCTCGCTGATCTTCTTCTGCTTGTAGATGTCATTCTTCTCCAGTAGCTTCTTGTGGAGCCAGTCTGGGTGGCGAACTCTGGGAACAGGGTTCTTCACCTGAGGGGGCGGGGGGGCACACCAGGACCGTGAGTATGCACACACTGCTGCCGTAACACCCAAACGTAATAAAGAGTCCACGTCTCTATCTGAAGGGTCAGGGGTCACACGATGGGTCACATGATGTTCCTACCTGCTGCAGAGCAGCTGGGATGGTTATGATCTTCTGGATGGCACTGCCCAGCCTCTCTATGTAATAGTTCCAGTCAAGGATCTGAGAACGTCACCACAAAGATGTTAGGATCCCAGCAAGGAGCACAGCTCGACATGCCATCGAGCTGTGTGTGGATATTCTATGAAAGCCCTTATGCCAGTGGATTGTGTGAGTGTGTGTGTGCTAGGAGGACACAATGAGCGAGCAGACGGCTTGTGGACTCACAGTGCGGATGTCCAGATCGTGGAGGCTGGGCGTCTTCAGCCACTTGCGCAGGAAGTGCTTCTTGACGCTGGGCTCTGCCTGGAAGATGGCCAGGGGGATGGCTCTGGCAGGGAGGAGGGGACACCATCACAATCAGCACCAAACACCAGGACAGCAGTACAACATCCGCTTCAGGAGGGAGGGATGGAGGGATAGACAGACAGACAGACAGACAGACAGACAGACACATAGACAGACAGACATACAGATACATAGACAGACAAGATATATCTTCCCCAGGAGTCCTCACCTCTCTGTGACGGGGGCGCCCTCGGGCTTACGGGAGATGATGTAGCGACAGCTCAGCCCGGCGTCCTTCACCATCTGGTCCCCCAGGAACTCCGCCAGGCGCTTGGCCGTGCTGATGGAGGTGGACTTCTGCTCTCCGTAGTCCTCCAGCTTCCTGGACATGGAGCGGTTCTCCGAGATCAGCTCGAACAGCTCGGCGTCAGGCATGTTGGCCGCCTGGGCGACAAGGAAACGGGTGTCAGCCTGATCCGCTCTAGTTCCGAGATTAGTTTGAATGCTAATGCTAACAGCATTAGCTAACACTAAATACAAGGATGGATTCGCTACTCAAAACGACTCATTCGATTCTAGTTATGGTCTGTGGTTTGGTTTCAGTCATGTCACACAGCATCCCGTTCCCGCGGTTACCTTGCTGTAGAGCACGTCCAGCCAATAGTCGGCCACCTTGGCCACTGAGGCGTACACCTCCTCCAGGGTGGTGCCCTTGAGGAAGGCCTCGAACACGGACGACTGGAAGATCTTGATGAGCTGCAGCTCCCCCCTCCTCTTCACCTCGAAGCCCTTTAGCTCGGCCAGGGAGCCGTCCTCGTTGAACACCGCGTACCTGGACGCAGGACAGGCGCGCGGCTCAGCAGGTGGTCTCACTGACTAGTCATGACGTCAGGACTCTATGACCCAGAGAGGATCTGCTATGTGGGGTTGACCTACGACCCTGTACCTGGGTCGGTTACCCACCCCTCTGGACCCGGGTCAGTTACCCACCCCTCTGGACCCGGGTCAGTTACCCACCCCTCTGGACCCGGGTCAGTTACCCACCCCCTGTACCCGGGTCAGTTACCCACCCCTCCTGGACCCGGGTCAGTTACCCACCCCCTGGACCCGGGTCAGTTACCCACCCCCTGGACCCGGGTCAGTTACCCACCCCTCCTGGACCCGGGTCAGTTACCCACCCCTCCTGGACCCGGGTCAGTTACCCACCCCCTGGACCCGGGTCAGTTACCCACCCCTCCTGGACCCGGGTCAGTTACCCACCCCCTGGACCCGGGTCAGTTACCCACCCCTCTGGACCCGGGTCAGTTACCCACCCCCTGTACCCGGGTCAGTTACCCACCCCCTGGACCCGGGTCAGTTACCCACCCCCTGGACCCGGGTCAGTTACCCACCCCCTGGACCCGGGTCAGTTACCCACCCCCTGGACCCGGGTCAGTTACCCACCCCCCTGGACCCGGGTCAGTTACCCACCCCTCCTGGACCCGGGTCAGTTACCCACCCCTCCTGGACCCGGGTCAGTTACCCACCCCTCTGGACCCGGGTCAGAAGCCCCTCCTACCTTTTCTTCAGCTTCTTCCCCTCCTCCTTGGAGGCGGGCAGGATCATGGCCAGGTAGGGCCCGTCCACCTCGAAGAAGATGCTGTTCTCCGCCCGCGTCTCGTAGGTCAGGGAGGCGGGGTCCACCAGCTCCTGGTACTGCTCGTTGGTGAAGCCCTCCTTCACCATGATGTTCAGCATGGCCCCCGGGTACGAGATGGTCACCTTGGGTTTCTTCTCATTGCTCGTCTTGATCACAAAGTTCTCGGGGAACGTGTTGGGCAGGACGCACCAGATCCCGTCAGTGTCCAACTCCAAGGGCCTCCTACCACAAAGCAGGGGAGAGAGGAGTAGGATTTAGGGATATCTGCATTCACCCATAATACAACAATGTTTATTTACGGTCTATATTCCACTGCAGAGTGCACTGAGGTCCTGTCTGATGGTGTATGAGGTAGGATGATCCTCACCCTATCTGTTCAATGATCTCCCTAGCTTGGGTGATGATGTTGGCTCCGGTGTAGCACACAATCCCAGCCATCTCCATGGAGTACCAGCGCGCCCTGGTGGACGCAAACATCACACGCAAACTGAGCTCCAGTCGTCCGTACTAGCACATCTCAAAATCACACAACACACTCGGCCCTTCTTAAGTGCTAGACAGGCATTTTGAATTTCCATCCTCAAATCCTAAGATTTGTGGAAGATAAACACAAAAAGTGCAGGGTTTCCCCTCCTTTCTCTGGCAGTGCATACCCCTTCCTCATGACGTAGCCGTAGAAGGAGTTGAGGATGCACTTGTGGGCCAGCTGCAGGGAGTCGTACAGGATCTCCATGTTCTTACAGCGCTTCACCTCCACTGCGTCTCCACTGTCCTGGGCGGCAGACAGCTTCTTCTTCCACACCTGGAGGACAGGAGGACAGGGGGGACAGGAGGACAGAAGGACAACACTTAGTACAGTTACAAGAGAACTAAAAACTTTTCCCAGAAGACCAATTTTAGAATGACACCATATTAGTCCCAATATTATATTGTTAATCTTTCCTCTGCTACTTTGTGTTGAAGTTGATGTGCCGTGTTTATGTCTATGTGAAAACTCAATAAATACAACAAGTGAGTATATTTTTTGATACAAATTAGTTTTAACAGTACAGGAGGCTGCATGAGTAGCACACTCCTTGTAGGTGGTACCTTGTGAAGCCCCTTGAACTCATATCTGCGGTCCCTAAACGCTCTGACGGTGTCCACATAGAATGAGTTCTCTCTCTGGCAGATGGTGGTGACCCTCTCCTCCAGCTTGGTCTGGTGCACCTTCTTGTAGGCCCTCTTGCAGTAGTCTGGAACAGGAAGTCAACCAGACACACGGGGTCACAGGGTGTGGTTGTGCAAGGCAGAACCAGGAAGAGAGAGGACCCAGGGGCTGTAATGTGGTCATGTGTTTACTTAGATGGTTTCATCCAATGTATGAGGGTGAGGATTTGAACTTAAGATCTGTTGATACGCTCTACCACTGAGCTCTACCCATCCCCATGTAGGTGAAAACCCATCGTTGCGGTTTCCAAGGCGGTGCAGTGACGTCTACCGTGTCGGTAGCGGGCGTGGCGGTCTCACCTCCCAGACGTTTCTTCTCGTGGCGCGCCTGCTCCTCGCGGTTCAGCTGGTGGAAGGCGCGGGGCCGGCCGTTAGGGAAGAACGGCGGGAACTTCTCAGACTCCAGCTGCTGCTGGATACGATGGAACTCGCTGCGGCTGGCGGGCACTGAGGACAGGAGCCAGAACCAGGAACCAGTGAAACCAGGAACCTCTTTAGACACAGCCTGGTTCTAACCCCTTCATAACAGTATCAGACTACACTATGTCAACACAGGAACATCATTTCCACTTGACAACAACATCAGACTACTTCCTTCCACAGTTTTATCCCTGACGGGAAGGGAAATAAGAGTTGTGCTACAGTTACTGCCAGCTTGATCCTGGTGCAGAGAGAAGAGCAGCTTACTGATCTCGCCCCTCCACTGCCACGCCATCTTCCTCTGACAGGTGGCACCGGGCTTGTTGAAGTCGCAGGCCGCGCACGTGGCCTCGTCCACCATGGCCGACGGCTGAGAGGACCACACGGAGGAGAGGAGAGTGGTTATCGTGATCTTATGACTGAGGTATTATCCTACGATTCGTTGGGGGGGGGGGGGGGGGGGGGGGGGGGAGGTTTACCTGCAGTCTGTTGGTGAGGATTATGTTGGGGTACATGGCCCCCACGTCCAGATGGTAAATGAGGGGGCACTCAATCCTGTTGGGAACTTCCTTCAAAGAGATCAGCTTCTTCTTGATCTCGTCGCACACCTGGGAAGAGGACAGGAGGGCTTGGTGTCAACATGGAGAGTACACACTGCTGAACCGGGCGGAGCACGACTGGAAACAAGTCAACACATCCTGGGTTTTCAGCGCTGCGTTGAAGAGAAGGGTGTTGGTGTGAGCCGGTCTGGCTGACCTCGTTCAGGTTGGTGACCTGCTCCAGGGGGATCTTCTCCTCCTCCTCGATGGCGTGGCGGAGCGTGCGCTCCACGCGCTGGAGCAGGAAGTCGAACGCAGCCGGGTTCTGGGACGACAGGAGACATCGTCACCACACAGAACACCAAACGCTTTATTCATTTTTTTAAACCTTTTGAAAATTATTTTTAGGTTAGAGGAGAACAGAGAAGTCTAGAGCAGAGTACAATAGAGTACTGTAGACTTTAGTGACTTTAGAGACATCAGTGATGCATTGTTTAAAAAAATAATTCCTTCTCTTCCCCCCCCCATAGAGACACTGGATCAGCCGCCTCCAGAGCTGCGCAGAGCTGGGGACGGGCCGTACCATTTTGAAGCGGCAGGGGATGTCGCTGCGGAACACCCCAGACTCCAGGGCCTCCACGTGGCCCCCGACGTAGGTCTCCGAGTCCAGGACGTGGCCGTCGTCCGTCAGCTTGTTGAAGACCTGCTCCTGCTTGTTGGGGAACACTATGTTGGCGTGGAAGGCCTGCACCATGAGCAGAGCCTCGCACAGCGTCCCTGATCCCTTACGCAGCACCTGACAGCACACAGACCAGGAATCAGAAAACCTACAACTCGTACAATATTATTATATTTAGATATGACATATTTTCTGGTGTTTTTGACCTGATGTGCTACGGAGAGACCCACCTCGTCAGGCTCCATAGGAATGATGGTGCAGAGAGCGAAGATGAAGGGATGAACGTATTTCATGTACAGATAATACGTTGCCACGGCGTCAGACACAGAGTAGGTGGCCAAAGTCTAAGAGAGCAGCAGAGAGAAAGAAAAAAAGAAAATCAACAAAATCCAGAAGGCGGATAGCGAACGTGTTCCTGCGAGATTCCTCTCCGACTCCCACAATGCACCTGGGGCTCCTCGGTGGCCATGCGGCACATCTCCTCAGGGTCCAGCTCCACCGGGTCGTAGCTCAGCTTGGCCTTGGCGGCAGCCTTCAGGTTCTGGCTGCCCACCGGCAGGTAGCTGTCTCTCTTCACCCACCTGGGAGGCAGAGGAACGAAGGAGCCTGGTTTGTATTTGGGGAATCTCCTGTACTGACACACCACCCAGACACGCTGCGACACAAGCCTACCGGTAGCAGTCCATGTGTATGGCTTGCGTGGCCTTGTACTCTCCCTGGTTGTCCTTCTGGAAGCCGATCTCATTATACATGTTGAGTCCATGTTGAGCAGCCCTCGTCTCCACGAAAGGCCTGGAGCAGAGACAAGACAGGAGGTGTTAGAGAGAGGGAGGATCACTCCCTCCAAATGCGGAGGGATGCTTGTGTAGTGCTTAAGTGGTTAAACAGGCCCATGTCCTGTGTGCATTAACAGTACAACATAATGAATCAAACTTCATTCATGAGAATGGAAATACGTAAATCCCGACCCACCAATCAAAGAAGTCTCCGTTGTACGTGACAAAGATGTTTGGCTTGGTTTCCAGGACATGCTCGAACCATCTCTGGATGAGACCGGCCTGCAACCAAAACAGGAGTTTGAAGCCATGTTGCATTAACACAACAAACGTCTTACATTTGTCTATCCTTCATTAGACTCCATGATCTTGTCATGTGCGCCATCCTCCCTCACCTCATCAGGCTCATTGAAAACAGTGAACGGCCCCTCGTACTCTGGTTTGGGAGTGAACTCAAAGTCCTCGATGTCCTCCGAGACGATCTCTCTGTTGGTGATCAGGTAGCCCTGCCAGGTACGCCCAGACACAGGACGTCAGATACAGGGAACTTCAAAACTAGCATCCATAGCAACAACAGTAGACGTGCTAGAAATGGGGCTATCCATGAGGTGAGGGTGGGGGAGCAGACCTGGCCATCGATCATGTAGGAGATCATCATAATCTGGTCGGTCTCTGCGTCTGGGAACTTGAGAGGCAGTTTGGTGGTCTCTATGTCGAAGGCCAGAACCACCGGATCCTGTACACAAGAGCGGTCAGAGTCAGTCTAACACACAGTCAAACACACAGTATGATTAACCACGCGTTTGGAAGTCCCTGGGCGCCCTCGATGAGTGAAAACACAGACAGCTTGGTGTCGACGCTAGCGAGCAGGAGAGGACAGCGGTACGAGGGAGAACGGGAAGGGCAACTCACAGGTCGCTCCACCAGGTCGTCTCTCCGCACTATCTCAGGAGGGTAGGCGCTGCCTCGGTACCTCACATTGTACCAGTGAGCCTGAGGAAGACAAAGAGGCAGATGGTTAAAGACCTCTGGGTTTTGTAAGACACAAGCTTTGTTCCTTAGCAGGGCGGTGTAGATATTCCTACCACGTGGATTTTGAGGTCGATGGAGAGGCGGACATGGTAGGGTACGTCGTATTCTCTCATGTCCACTATGTTGTCCATCTGGTCGGAGATTTTCTTGGACATGCCGTCTTCCTCGCCGGTCATAACGCTGCCACCTGCCAGGGCACTGCAAGACAGGATATGGGTCATCCAACTCTCAGTATAACTAAACCAGGACACGCGGACACGTTTTGGCTCTTGCAGCTGCATATCCAACATGGTCTCCGCTCCCGTGCCCTATCTAGATGTAGAGGGTGATACCTTGACAGCATGGAAGTGTAGGTCTCGTTCGACTTCTCCCTCTCTCTGTTCTTGCGCACGGCCGGAGAAATCTCCCGCTTGACCTTGATGAGGTCGTCCACGGTGGTGAAAGACAGCTTGATGTAGGTCCTCTTCAGGCCAACCAGATGATTAGGCTGTTAAAAGAGCCAGCATGTTCACAAGTTAGTCATCAGCGAGCATACAGTAAACATACAGTACTAGTGGCAGTTTGACTACTAAAGATCTTCTTGATTTTGTAATTTCATATGATTCCTCACCAGATCCAGGTCTTCCTTGGGAACTACCTCAAGCGTTGCCACCTTCCCTTGGTACTTCTTGGATATAAATGAAATAACCTCCCTCTCACAGTTCTGGGTGGAGCACACAAGTGGAACAACAGTGTCTAGATGGGTAACGATTTTAGAGAAAGCAAAAAAAGAACTGGCACAACCACAAACTTACCTTTTTGGTGGCTATGTAAAAATACGGTTTGAATGGAAGGGCCACCTGAATAAAATAGCACAAAAAAATTGTTTTAATGTGACATAAACAAAGAGGACTGTGATTTTCCTTGTTCAGGCTCCTCACCTTGAACCTGCGGCCGTCGTCCTGGATGAAGTAATAGTCAACAGCACTGACCATTCTCTTGTCATCGTCAAGGATTTCAGCCTGTAAGGGGGACAAAAAACATCGTCTGAGTATGCCCTTGTAACAGCCGGTGCATCACTACAGTACTCAACTTACAGGGTGCATGTTGATCAGCCAACCGGTTTTTTCTCCAGGGTCTTTCATTCTTTCGAATCCAAAGCGGTTATCCATCTCGTCAGTGAAATGGACACGCTCCAGCCGTTTGACGGCCGACATGGATGACCCATCATCCCTGGGTATGACCAAACAGTAAATTAGCAAGTACCATTTGTTTTATGTATATTCAGATGGAATGTTTACCGTTCCAGATCACTCATACATAGAGTATTACGGAATCTGACTTGTGGACGTCTCACTAATGAACTTACTGTTGGTTATCCTGGTCACCCTTTTGTCCGCGCTCTGATTTGTATTTTCCACTATTTTGTAGAACCATCGTAACAATAATTTGCAGCCAATGTCACGGAAAAATATCAAGATACATTAACTACTGTAATTCACAAAGACAGCTAAGCGTAGAAGCTTGGTAGCTATCGGGCTAGCTGGCTACAGTACCTGGCGTTAGGTTCTTTGATGTGTTCAAACCTCTTTTGCCAATTAAACGTTTCTCAAATGTTAGCGAATAAATGTTGCCATACGCAGATATGCCAACAGTGTTGTAAGAGACAGATATGTTACTTAAAAACGGGCAAATTGTGTTGTTGACCCCATTACAATGTGACAGAAAGCTGAACTTTCTGTGTTGTTGTCGAATCGGACTTTCGCGCGCTGTGTCCTGCGGACCTCCCCTTGCATCACGGTACCTAACCAATCATCTTTCCCTGTGGGTCTAAATCCCACCCTATTCACATCTACCGGAAAGACTGTACAAAACTGCACTGAAATCCCAAATCTTCAAAATAAAGGTCCTTATTTCATTGATTTGTTTGTTCACGTTTACAGGACAACGTTTGCGTTTTAATTAATGTGTTTATTGGCGTCCAAATAAAAAATGTGATATGAGTGTGACTATGAAAATGTAATTTGTAAGCTGCCCCCTATAACTTTTTCTCATATTTTTATTAGAATAGCATCTCGTGGATTGGGGATGAAGGTCACTACATTCCTTCAGTTGCAGAGTAAATGACCGAGGTGAAGTTAGTTTCATATTCGACATTCGACATTAGTCTCACATTCGGAAGAAGCTACTTTGCAGCGTCGCGTTAGGGACCGGGTGAAAACTACCCATACAATTTTGAAAGATGTGTAATATTTTTCTGAATATAAAACCTCAAACGGACACCAGAGTATTGTAACAATGTCGAGGATTTCATGCTATTGTCAGAGATTAGCAATTTTAAATAATAAAAAAATAAAATAAAATACGTAATTGTAAGTCTCAGCCGTCAGAATATGTGACCGACTGGAACTGCTGAATAAAGGAATCGACACTTCAAACTATTGTTTGGGGTAGTTATGTCATCCCTTCATACTAATCTGGACTCATGTTTTCTTAGTCATCACAGAGCCAGTACCACAGAGGTCACCATATCTGACAGCTGTCAGAATGTGTGACCCCACGGTAACTGCCAAATAAAGGAGTCGAATTATTGTTTGGGGTAGTTCTGAATGATTCAGAATCATAACTATGGCAACTAAGGCGAAACCGGAAATCACATAACCTTCACTTTCTTGTGATGTGTACATCTCGCAACTTCAGAATTATCTATGAAATCTTTGTTTGCTAAGCAATTTAGGAACTAGCTCAAGTTGGTTGCGTCTGTTGCGACTTACACATGTGCCTTACCCTGACTCCACTGCGGGCTGCTCTCAGATCTACTAGTCGAGGTACTGCACTGTTACTTACTGGAAGGAGACCAGTGCCAAAGACTGCTAAGGTTTGCTTGAGCTATCTACTACTAGTAGCTGCTGTAATTCGCAAATAAACACTTACTTTTAGTACAAGCTGGCTTGTGCACGAAAGCGAGACTAGACATGCGTGATGTTAAACAACAATTTTTGAACCTTGAAAATATTGGTTGCCAACCTATGCCACCAGCTAGCTAACATGTTGCTTTCAGTATGCAAAGTTTGCAAGGCTGTTGTTATCCCGCAGGTCACGCTTGAAAACTAGCTGAACGGCTAACATTGCCCCACACTCGAACTCTAGAGAACCCATTTGTTTATTGTTTGTAATCATAAATGAATAAACATGACACTAAATCTACGGTAGGCGTCTAAAGGAAACATTTGTTAGTGGACTTCCAACCATTTCGAGAAGCTAGGTCAGTTCTTACAAATTCAATCTGCCGCGAATGTATGTTGGTTTATATGCAATACTGTATTTTGTATCGTGTATACTTGTACTGTATATTGATAAGAACTGCAATAACGAAGACTATAGTTTTCGACAATGCTACCATATTGGCATGAGCATCAGACGTGTTAGAAAATATACACGTCTCGAGTTTATTCACCCTCAAGAAGGTCACCGGACTAGCTCCATTTGACCGTATACGAATTAGACGCATACCAATATGGAAGGTTATCTTGTTTTTAACAAATAATATATGGTGTTTTCCGCACAGTTTGTTTCATCCTAACAGATATGTTGTTTGTTTTCCTGTGTTGCTTGTCCTCTCCCCCTCCCCTCTTGGTGCCGATACTGCTGACCTTTACTCTATATGGGACAAAAACAGCTGGGCTCCTTTGAAGCACACTTGTCTCTCTCGTCAGTTGCCAGACAGACTGTTTACTGGTCTGTAGTGAAGGAATTCTAACCTGCTTTACCTTATTTGTAATATTATTGGCACTGCTTGCCACATGACAGTATCTGGGCTAGACTAATCATGGAAATGCTAAGAGTTATTAGGACTATTAAATAGTCTTGGCTGCTGATGACTGTTTGTGACAGTTACCATAGATCCTAGATCTAATTACCTTAAGCCTTGACCTTATCTAGAGGGACAAGATTTCTCAACTTTGAAAGGTCAGAGGAACCCTACCTAGTCTACAGTCTTCTAATCAGAGTTCAGTTGTTGTTTTTCACAGAAATGCTCACATTTCTCACAGGATATACTTTCTTTGCTATGTTAAGCTAAATAATAGGTTTACAGTATTTAGATTTTAATCCACTTAAAGCATTTTTTTCTCTCCTTTGGTTTGGGACAGCTGACACAAGAGGATGTCGTTGAATGCTGCAATTTGTCTTTGCGATATTAAGCCTTCTGATTCCATGGTTGCTGTGGCGGGTTGCTAACGCCAAGCTGATGCCACTGAAGGAGGAGGAGTCTCATCCTGGCTGTAGAGCCCCTGCAGAACAGGACATGCAGAGTGATGCCACACGCTCACCTGCTGACGCAGAACATTCCACGGCCACGGTTCCGGCAGCTTCCTCAACCGACGGTGAGGAGAAAGCTGTCCTGACCCACAGTGCCACGGCAGGCTCCACGTCTACACAAGCGGCGCCCCAGCCTGGAGCCACCTCGTCCAAAATGCAGCCCGATCGGAAGCACACGTCTCAGCCGCTGACGTCAGCCAAGACCCAGGCTGGCAGCAGAGCGAGCAGGCCCAAGTTCAGCTCAGGCGCCGCAGGTACAGCTCGCCTCAAGTTCATCCTCGGAGCTTCGGAGGACAATTCTTCAGATGATGAGTCTCCAGTCGTTAGGCCGAAACCTCCCACTGGCCTTTCTGACCCAATGCCCCCCCCACAGTTTGTCCCCCCACAGAAAACTCCATCAGCCACACCCTCCCCTGGCATGAGGTGAGTACAGGACCTGTTGTTTTGTGTGCTTTTGAGCATAATAATCAAGATGATAAAGCATATCCAAGACATGAGTATGTATTATGATTTTACTTTTAATATACTCATACTCATAATACTCTTTTGTATTATGAGTATTTTGTGAAATCTGCTCTGAACTTCATAGCAACCTCAGATCTCGTCATTAGAACATTACACCGCTCCAAATCTGAGCTAATCACTGTTCAAACAAAATATATAATTGACGAGTGAGGGTGGGGTGACATTACTCTGTCAGTAGAGAGTGCTGTTGCTCAACAATCAGGGCATAGGCCCGACTCAACATTATCTTCCTGCTTCCACGTGCTCTCTCTCCACAACCTGCATGTGATCACCTGACCAGTGCGTGCTGACCTGCGTTATTGGTCGCATGCCACTCATGTCTGCACTATAATTGGAACAAGTGTCTCTACGAGTTTGACTTTGAAAACAGTGGACCGAGGCCAGGGTGCCACAATATATCGTACATGTGAACAGACAACCTCCCCTGTAACCTGCTCCTGACAGTTTGGAGTACAGTTGCGGCTCGCAGGCAAAGAGGGATTGAAGCTTGCCCCTCTGCTCTGTCTAGCTCAGTATTGATTCGTAGCACTAAGGATAGCTCAGGCAGATGGTCAGCTGATCAGGTCACCCAAATTGTTTGATTTAATCGGGCCGGTGTTCATTGGTGGGGATGGATGAAGGACCTGGCTGAGCATTAGCTTGTCTGTTCAACTTGTAGGAATGGCCTCGGAGGAAGCCTTTGTGAGGGAGAGAGGTAAGAGAACTCTGACTCCTAGCTGTTGTTGTTGTGCGTCTCTAACCTTGTGAAGTAGACAGCTGTCGCAGGCAGTACTGGCAGAGTGGCTTGCAGGCTATGCCCAGCATGCGTGCAGACTGCTTTCTGCAAGGAAAATGCACAGATTTAATTCAATGCTGAGGATTACTGAGGATTTGTTAGTTTTGTTTAGATTTTCTTGTTGCATAGATTGCGACGAGTCTTTGAAATCTTCCATGTAGCTTAAAAAAAGAAATTTAAAAAACACTATCGCAGTTTGTGAGTGTTTGTTTCCTTGTTAAACCGAAGTTTATCAAGGAGTCATATTACAGCCTGTACTGCCCTGGCCTTCATATGGGTCTGGGAGAGATGTTTTGGTGTGTGAGTGGGAGGGTGGAGGGGAGGGGCTTCTCAGAGAAAGGGACTGGCGGAGGTCGCATTGTTTTGGTCTTGAGTTTCAACAGAGCGATCCCACACATCTCAAATTTGTCTCATTATCTGCTATGGAGGGAGAGGCCAAGCAAAGCCTGAACTGGTTTCAGTGTCTGAAAAGGTTAGTCCCTGATAAGACCGTTGACACCAATCAATAGACACCCTCTCCTTCTGTATGTTTTACTAGAATGTTTAAGACACAGCAGTCTTCTTGTTTTTTGTGTGTGTTTTTAACGGATATGGAAGCAGACTGGTGGTTAGCATGTTTATATTGGAAAGTTATTTTCGGTTGATGTGTTAAGATTGCCAACACATTGTGAGGGGAGGACTAGGAACAAGGTTGTTGTTATGTAACTGTTTCTGTACAGAGGCTGGGCACATGTGCATGGGGAAGACAAATAACTTCCCATATCCTCATTCTTTCTCTAACCAGAGAGCCAAGTGTTTTTTTCCTACACTAGCAACTCCTCCTCCTCCAAAACTACAGTGTCCAAGCTGATATCCTAACTTTATTTGACATCGGAAGATTTTAATTTCACTTCAAGAGCACCTCTTTGTTTTGCTCAGGGGTGCATCAGTTAGGCTAGTCGGAATGACTCGTTCTTCTTGACTGAAAAAGGGTGGTGGAATATTGGATCTGTTATCTGCAAGCACGCACTGTAATGAGGAAATGCTCATGCAAGCCTTTTTAACATGGAAGTGACATGTTTCCTTGTAATCCTATCCCGGTCTGACTGTTCTGATATCACTTACATTTAAGTTATCTATTCACTGTTGTCTGTAACATATACAGGATTAGGAAACAGACCCAACTTCATGAATTTCACCATGGAATAGACAAATGTAGGTCTATATATATATATATATATGCATATATACCGATACTGCAGCAAATAGGGCTACAAATAGGCTTAAATAGGGCTAGACTATTAGTTATGAAATGACTTCAGCACAGGACCGTTTGTTAGTAATAGCACTAGTTCTTTCCATGAGTTGGGTGTTTCTTAGTTTGATGTAATTAAACTTGTAGCACATTGTCTGCCCTTGAATGGGTTAACGGCCTGCATGAATGTTTATTTCCCCTGATAACAAATTAACCTTTGATTGGCTGTGGTCTGCTGAACATTTATACAGAGTACAGTACGAGTCATAGATAACATCAACACCTCTATAAAGAGCTGTCACCGTTTACTTTAGTTTGGTTTTTCTCACACGAGAGAGGGGTTGAATTTGTCTGACTTATGTTGAAGATGAGTGTTGTAAAAAAATTTTTTGGGGGTGAACAACTGGATCGAAGCTTTAACATCTATGGAGCCTGCACTTTGGCTGCAGTTTAGGTTCATTAAAAGAGGAAACAGCAGGACTGGAAATCAGTGAAGGTTAGTGACTTTTGGATTAGTTATCTGCCTTCTGGTGTGGGGGAATCCCCTGCTAGGTTACATAGGCTTGCTCTTTTCTCCAAAACAGCTCAGATACATGGCAGTTTGAAGATGAGGCAGACATTATAGACTAAATAAAACCTAACATTTGATAAGACTGTCGCTGAGGTACAGCTTGATAATAACAGTTTTCCCCTCTGCAGGCCGAGTATGTCTGGCCCTCACTTGGTGAAGAAAGGACGTGAACACAGGAAAATGGACGTGCACAGAGACTTCACGGTGGCCTCGCCAGCCGAGTTTGTCACCCGTTTTGGTGGAAACCGAGTCATAGATAAGGTAAGACGTCCCTTTCTGTCTGCAAGAGCCATTTTTGGCGTGTCCACCCTGTCTCTCTGGTTGAGAGAGACAGGGTGGACACCTGTCTCTCTCAGGGATGCACATTTTCAGGAATTTCCTGACAATGTTTTCGAACATAGGCCCAATTATAACATGTGTTATTCCACTGCCCAAATGGACTGTTAGATGATGGACCTAACTGATCAAATTACTGCTGATTAGGCTGATAAAAATGACACAGAAAAGCTATTTTGGACATCAGTTTTTTTTTTACTGTGATTTTAGCTGACTGTTTTTACTTTGATAATTTTCTTCTTATCTAGGTGCTGATAGCTAATAATGGCATAGCTGCGGTCAAATGCATGCGTTCTATTCGCCGTTGGGCCTACGAAATGTTCCGGAATGAGAGGACCATCCGTTTTGTTGTCATGGTTACACCAGAAGACTTGAAAGCTAATGCAGGTCAACACTTCCCTTTTTCCTCATTGCACTGATAAGCTAGAACCACGACAATAAGGAAACACTTTAAACGTTGAATAAGTCAGCTGGGTAATCTTTAAAAGCCTGTTTAATATGTACAGATCACTTCCACTGAACCGACCTTAATAACACCTGACGTTTTTGTTGTTGTAGAATACATCAAAATGGCGGACCACTACGTACCTGTACCTGGCGGAGCCAATAACAACAACTATGCTAACGTGGAGCTGATCGTGGACATCGCTAAGAGGATCCCAGTACAGGTGGTTCAGTCACTCCCAGCAACACGACAAGACAAGACTGTGTACCATCTGACTGCAGTTGGTTGTGCTTGACCTTGTGAAATCATCCTTTAAACCTATTTATATATATATATATATTTTTTTTTTTTTACGTATATGTATTTTCTAGGCTGTCTGGGCCGGCTGGGGACACGCCTCTGAGAATCCCAAACTTCCTGAACTTTTGAACAAGTCAGGAATATCATTTCTAGGTATGACCTCATCCTCTTCCAGACTGCTTGTACCTGCTTGTTCTACATTGGGAGTTGCGTGTGTGTGTGTTGCCCTGCCTCTGACGTGCACGGGCCTCTCTGACGTGCACGGGCCTCACTGCTCTGTGTGTTCCAGGGCCGTCCAGTAAGGCCATGTGGGCTCTGGGAGACAAGGTGGCGTCCTCCATAGTGGCCCAGACTGCTGACATCCCAACTCTCCCCTGGACTGGCTCAGGTGACCCCCCCCCCCCCCCTGGAAACACAGGGACAAATCATAGACTGTGTCTTTGTGTGTCGGGCGTTACCTAGGTGATTCTTGTTGTGTTAGAATTCGAAAAGGTGCGTGTTACATATACATGCAGATTTAGTTTATCAGTGTTCTTGAAAAGAAAGCAAGTAAAAAAAAAGTGAAAAATATATATATTTTACCAATTTGAAAAGTATGAACCGATTCACGTGTGTATCATTGTCTTGGTTGTCTTGGTGTCAGTGCTGGTGCCCTGGCTGTTCTCTGATCTGGGTGTGTGTGTCTGGCTGCAGGTCTGAAGGTGGACTGGTGCGAGGAGGACCAGAGTTTCGGTCATGTCATCAGCGTTCCGCCAGAGGTCTACGTGCACGGTTGCGTGCGTGACGTTGACGAAGGGCTGGAGGTAGGCATTTCAACAACGTCAACATCTCTCTTTTTTCCCCTCTTTTTTCCCCCAGTTTCATAAAAATACTGGTCTGTCCTGTAACTCATACTAATTGTGTTCTTTTTGTCGTAGGGGGCAGAGAAAATTGGCTACCCTGTGGTAATAAAAGCCTCAGAAGGAGGAGGTGGAAAGGGCATTCGCAAAGTGGACTGTGCCGACAACTTTGCCAGCTTCTTCAGACAGGTGAGTCCACCTCACAAGGGGTCTTTCTACGTACCTGCACCTCAGTACGGGGTGCCAGGGGCCCCAGGAGACCCAGGAGACCCAGGGGACCCAGGAGACCCTGGAGACCCAGGGGCCCTAGGAGACCCAGGAGACCCAGGGGCCCCAGGAGACCCAGGGGCCCCAGGAGACCCAGGAGACCCAGGAGACCCAGGGGCCCCAGGAGACCCAGGGGCCCCAGGAGACGCATGCCTCACCCTGACCGCCCCTCTCTCCTCCCCAGGTCCAGGCAGAGATGCCCGGCTCGCCCATCTTCATCATGCAGCTGGCGCAGCACGCCCGCCACCTGGAAGTCCAGATCCTGGCCGACCAGTACGGCAACGCCATCTCCATGTTCGGCCGCGACTGCTCCATCCAGAGGAGGCACCAGAAGATCATCGAGGAAGCTCCAGCCACCATAGCTTCCTCCGCCACCTTCGAACAGATGGAGCGGGTAAAGGAAGGAGGAGGGAGGTTCTAGTCATGCAGGTTTACTGGGATCGCTACCTGACTCACCCTGAGAAGGGCTTGTATTTGTCCTGGTGAGTAACCATGTCCGCCCTCTCTGTGCTAGCACGCGGTGCGGATGGCCAAGATGGTGGGCTACGTGAGCGCGGGCACGGTTGAGTATCTCTTCTCTGACGACGGCAGCTTCAACTTTCTGGAGCTCAACCCCCGACTGCAAGTGGAACACCCATGCACCGAGATGATCGGAGACGTCAACCTGCCCGCCGCCCAGCTCCAGGTAGGCCACGCCCACAGCCACGCCCACCACCAGGCCCGAGTAGGATTCACACTGAAGGGTTCAAATCCCGAATCCCTTTGTTTGGACCAGGGCCTAGGGCCAGGGTTGAGATGGGCTGCTCTGGAAGGTTTAACTCTTTAAGACGTGAGATGGCTCCACGTCTTCTTCCACTGACTGTGTTTCATCCCTGGTAGATTGCTATGGGCATCCCCCTCCACAGGATCAAGGACATCCGCTTGCTGTATGGAGAGGCCCCGTGGGGGGACACCACCATCAACTTCGAGGCCCCTGAGTTCCCTCCGAGCCCCCGGGGCCACGTCATTGCAGCCCGTATAACCAGCGAGAACCCAGACGAGGTGGGCTGGAACCCTAACCCAGACATTCACGGGAAATCCTCCACTTTGCGGGTTCCGACCTCTGACCTCCGAGCCCGTGTCTCTCTCCCCAGGGCTTCAAACCCAGTTCAGGGACGGTGCAGGAGCTGAACTTCCGCAGCAGCAAGAACGTGTGGGGCTACTTCAGCGTGGGCGCCACAGGAGGGCTGCACGAGTTCGCCGACTCCCAGTTCGGACACTGCTTCTCCTGGGGGGAGAACAGAGAGGAGGCCATCTCGTAAGATCTCTCTGGTCCTCACACACGGACACATACTGTTTTATCTGAGTCAGCTATGGGGTTATATGTTGGTATTTTTCCGTGTGTGTGTGTCTGTGTGCGTAGGAACATGGTGGTGGCCATGAAGGAGCTGTCTATCAGAGGAGACTTCAGGACCACTGTGGAGTACCTCATCAAGCTGCTGGAAACAGAGAGCTTCAGGAACAACGACATTGACACCGGCTGGCTAGATCACCTCATAGCTGACAAAGTGCAGGTACTGTAGGCTACCCTTTTAAAGGGGAGATCTTTCAGAAAGTCTTTATGCTGATAGCTGTATGGGGAGACAGAGCATTGTGTTTTGGCCCGTGGTTTCATCTTGTGTTCTCTGTGAAGGCGGAGCGGCCGGACACCATGTTGGGCATCGTGTGTGGCTCTCTGCACGTGGCCGACTCCAGCTTCAGGAAGAGCATGTCGGACTTCCTGCACTCTCTTGAAAGGTCAGGACACCACCTGACCTCAGGACACCACCTGACCTCTGGCCTACGTCGTCAGCATCCACTCTTACTGGTTTGGTTAGTCGTTTGTGAACGCGCTGTGTGATGTGTTCACCTGCAGGGGTCAGGTGCTTCCTGCCGCCAGCCTGCTCAACACCGTCGACTTGGACCTCATAAACGAGGGGGTCAAATACTCCCTGAAGGTACGGTGACCTTTGACCTCTCCGCCTCCTCCGTTCTCTGTCCCCGTTGTCCGAAGCTCTCGTTTACCCATCGGACCTTCGGCCTCATGACTGTCGATCCCCCAGGTGGCCCGCCAGTCCCCGACCACATACGTCGTCCTGATGAACAACTCGGACATCGAGATCGACGTCCACCGTCTGAGCGACGGAGGCCTCCTGCTGTCCTACAACGGCAGCAGCTACACCACCTACATGAAGGAGGAGGTGGACAGGTGAGAGGTCCCCCCCCCCCCCCCCCCCCCCCCCGGAATGGAACGTTCCGGATGTTGTTTTTTTTAGACAGGCCGAGTGAGATGTTCTGGGCCCGCGAGGTCACCGGATTGTGCCCTTGTCTGCCTTTTTTTCCACCCGGTCGCCATAGCTACCGCGTCACGGTCGGCAACAAGACGTGCATGTTTGAGAAGGAGAAGGACCCCACCGTGCTGAAATCGCCCTCTGCTGGAAAGCTTCTGCAGTACATCGTGGAGGACGGAGGCCATATCTGCGCTGGACACCCCTACGCAGAGATCGAGGTTAGTCACCTGGCCTGCTGTCGTCCCCGTCTCTCAACCAGGACGTCGTTTTTAGCAGGGCGAGTGGCAGCTCTTCTGATTCTCACTGTGCTCTCACGCCAGGTGATGAAGATGGTCATGACCCTGACCGTGGAGCAGTCCGGTTGCATTCACTGCATCAAGAGACCCGGGGCGGTGCTGGACCCAGGCTGTGTGGTGGCCAGGATGGAGCTGGACGACCCCAGCAGCATCCACCCGGCAAGCCCTCCCTCTCACACACTACCTGCTGGTGTCTAACAGCTTGGAGATCCCTATAACATCAGGTCTGACTCTGTCTGTCTCTCTTTCTCTCTATATGTCTCTGTCTATCTCTCTATATGTCTCTCTCTCTATGTCTCTGTCTCTATCTCTCTCTCTCTCTCTCTCTTTCTGTCTCTCTGTGGTGGTGTCCTGGTGCAGGTGAAGCTGAACGTAGACTCCCTGCCGGCCCAGCAGCCTCTGCCCATCGTGGGGGAAAAGCTCCACCAGGTGTTCCACAGCATCCTGGAGAACCTGATCAAGGTCATGGACGGATACTGTCTCATGGAGCCCTACTTCAGCAACAAGGTGGGGAATGGATCAGGTTCAAATCCCCCCCCCCATCGCTTAGGAAGAATGTGTCTGATAAGTGAACACATTACAGTACAGAGTGAAGGCCCTGACCTTCAAAACAACACTCAATATGGTGACCACAACATAGGATTAACAGAAAGTGTCCTGGAGGTCCCAGGTTCAAATCCCCCCCGTTCATCGGTTTTGATCAAATCCTCCGCAAGACTCTTTTCAGGGCAGGCTGGGGCGTGTCTGTGCTGTTGGTCATTAATGGTGTCATTAATGATATACCGACTGAATAATAATAATATAAATACAAATGTGTACATCTGTGTGGTGTAGTTACACGTATGTATAAGTTTAACTACCGTGTGTGTTTCTCTGTATGTGAGTGTATGAAATTTAAGTATATATATATATATATATATAAGGCTGTGATTTATATTGATGAATATTTCTGTAATTCCACCGTTACCTTGGCAATATGTATTCTTTCATGCCAACAAAGCCCATTGAACTGAGCTGTCCCGTGTGCAGGTGAAGACGTGGGTGTGGACGCTGATGAGGACCCTGCGGGACCCCTCCCTGCCCCTGCTGGAGCTGCAGGAGATCATGACCAGCGTGGCCGGGCGGCTCCCCCCCGCCGTGGAGAAGGCCATCCGCAAGGTCATGGCCCAGTACGCCAGCAACATCACCTCCGTGCTCTGCCAGTTCCCCAGCCAGAGGGTGAGTCCCTGGGCCGCACCGCGAGCCTCGCCGCGCTGCCGTGGGTTAGAGGGGCACTTCTGATTCGTCATGGAGATATGGGAATAACATGTTACCCCTGCTGAATCTTTCTGTCTCTCTCTCTGTCTCTCTCTCTCTGTGTGCTTCAGATCGCTAACGTTCTGGACAGCCACGCGGCCACGCTCCAGAGGAAAGCCGACCGGGAGGTGTTCTTCATGAACACCCAGAGCATCGTCCAGCTGGTGCAGAGGTCCGAGCACTGCACAGGAGCCTGGTCTAAGTCCCGCCCTGCCAGCCTGCTCATTGGTCCAGGGTGAAGGCTCACTGGTTGGCTTGTTTCCACAGGTACCGCAGTGGAATCCGGGGATACATGAAGTCTGTGGTTCTGGACCTGCTGAAGAGGTACCTGCAGGTGGAGATGCAGTTCCAGCAAGGTGATTTTTGTGTGACGTTTGAATGACGGTAAACAGTACTACTAGACTAATGGTTGTGGGAGTTTGGCCAAATGGTTAAATTGTCAAATGTAAATATATATGATGTAGTTTGTGACCCTGCCTCGCGTTCTCTCATCTCTGGACAGCTCACTATGACAAGTGTGTGATCAACCTGAGGGAACAGTACAAGCCCGACATGACACCCGTGCTGGAGTTCATCTTCTCCCACGCTCAGGTTGCCAAGAAGAACATCCTGGTCACCATGCTCATCGTAAGGCTCCAGGGAGACACACACACACACACAGACACACAGAGCGGACCAGTGTCTCACGATGCTGTGTGTGTGTGTGTGTGTGTGTGTGTGCAGGACCAGCTGTGTGGAAGAGACCCCACCCTGGCAGACGAGCTGATGGTCATCTTGAACGAGCTGACTCAGCTCAGCAGGATGGAGAACTCCAAGGTGGCGCTGCGTGCTAGACAGGTGAGACAGAGAGACGGGTTAGAACACCTGAGACAGAGAGACAGGTGAGATCACAGGAGACAGAGAGACAGGTGAGAGCTGAGACGGAGCGACAGGTGAGATCACCTGAGACAGGTGAGACCTGAGACACAAACAGTTGAACCTAGCAAAAGCAGAGTTCCCCTAGCTAGCACGAGTTCCCTTCCTCGTAGTTTAGTCTGTAACATGTTCAGCCAGTGACGAGACATTATTGTAAACGTATATTGATTGATTTTCCAGGTCCTGATCGCCTCCCACCTACCATCCTATGAGCTGAGGCACAACCAGGTGGAGTCCATCTTCCTGTCGGCCATCGACATGTATGGACACCAGTTCTGCCCTGAAAACCTCAAGGTGACACTTCTTGATACAGGCTTGGATATATGGCACAAAATCACCTCTCCACTGTCTGTAAAACCGATGGTTAAAACTTCTTTGAATCTCCAGAAACTCATCCTGTCCGAGACCTCCATCTTCGACGTGTTGCCCAACTTCTTCTACCACTCCAATCGAGTGGTGTGCATGGCCGCCCTGGAGGTGAGCCCAGTGAACGACCCCAGCTTGCCCCAGGCTCCAGGTCTCTCCCCTCTGCTAACCCGCCGCCTCTTCTCTCCCCTCCAGGTCTACGTGCGGAGGGGTTACATCGCGTACGAGCTCAACAGCCTCCAGCACCACCAGCTGCACGACGGCACGTGTGCTGTGGACTTCCAGTTCATGCTGCCCTCGTCGCATCCTAACAGGTAGGCGGCCGCCCGCGGCGCCCCAGCCGCAGCGCTGAGCTGGGACGCGTACCTCCGCAGCGCTGAGCTGGGACGCGCACCTCCGCAGCGCAGCAGCCAGACACACGTACATCCACACACACTCACCTCGTACGCTGTCCAACCACACGTTAGACGCTTTCATCACGCTCCTCAACCATGACATATAAATCGATATGTGACTGTGTATCAGATTCTGCCCATACGGTTAGTCTGTCCAATCTAATTGACTTGCTCCTGTCCCCCCCCCCCCCCCATGTTTTCCAAGTGGCCAAATCACCAGAGTGACACCCTCCACCAAAAAACACACGTAAAATACTGCATTCCTCTCTGAGGAGATTTGACTGTTGTTCATGGAGATCACTAATAAGGACTGTAACCCTGGTTACGGTGCAGTGGGATTCCTCCTGTCCCTGCCGTGACCCCCCCCCCCCCCCTAACCCCAACCTCCATTGCTGTTGTTTTCAGCACCATTTAACACAGGTCATCGCTAGTCCGGATCCAGTTCCTCTTCAAATGGCAAAGCTCAGTTTCTACAGACAAGGAAAGGCCAATGTTTACATTTCAGAGCCCCTACGAACCTTTAGAGGACAACAGGGCTAATTAACCAACAACAGATACAAAGGTCTTAGAAATTAATGAGTACATCTTTTAGAGATAACTTATCCCTCACGTTTTTATACTGTAGTAAACATACATTACACAATGGATCACAGAGAATCACACAGTTTGATGTCGTGTCACAGCCGACCCCAATAACGGCCAGAGTTGCGCTGGGCTAACGTCTACCTCCGAATGATTTGACCGTTGATCCCCCCGACGCCAAACTAAAGCACTTCACACACACAGCTTCAGCCTAATAGTGATGCAAGGTTGAGGTTGTTAATCCTAATGCTAACACTCACCCTCTGTCAATCATGTGATTTCAGAGGGAGCAGCCCTACTCTGAACAGGTAGAGTAAAGCTCCTCCGCCGAACCAGCGGCCTGGCTCCGTGCGTGTCTGTCACAAACTGTAGCAATGCATGCTTGAATGCACCGTGCTGCTTTTCCTCCTGTGTTTATACCCAACCATACATCTCCTCTGAAGGACTCTTATAACCAGTCCTGGTCTTAATTCCTGCCATTTTTATTATTATTTATAATTATAGTAATTTATATTTCTTTGTTTTTGGTGCCTTTCTCAACTTTTGTGTATGTTTGCTTTTGAGGGGCAGGTGCCTCTTAAAACCACACCCTGGGTACGTCTTTATAAGCATTGTTTTGTGTGTAGATGTTTGCTAAAGATGATTCCATAGAATCTGCTTCCTGTCCTCAGAGGCCGGCTCTATAGATATTATCTGCCCAGTGTCTTTCAATCAAGAAACAGCAACAGTAGTGAGGTCACTTCCTGTAACGGGAGGAAAAGTGGATATAGATTCGTAACCACGGTAATAATGTCTGTGCGGTGTCTATCTTTGTGAGCCGACCTGGACCAGTATGGTCATCACCACGGTGTAGTCTCTCTGTCTGACTCCCACATTGTTTGATGGCTGTTCACCTAAAGTTAAACCCACAGCCCCCCCCCAGTCCCCTTAGCTGACTGCTTGTCCCCCCGGCCCGCCTGTCCCCACGAGTCACCTGTGTGCATGTGTGTATGTGTTCCCTCCCCCAGAGTGGCGATGCCATTGAGCAGCGCCGACCAGTTTGAGATGAAGCGTCAGGGCAGCGAGCTGTTCCTGGAGGGGGCGCTCTCCCCTCCCTGCCAGCGCATGGGCGCCATGGTGGCCTTCCAGTGCTTCGAGGACTTCCAAAGGTGACTTCCCCAGCCTCTGCTAGGTATCCGTGCTGTAGTAGGAGGCCACCACCTTCAGGGTTAACCCAGGAGAAGCTGCCTTCTGAGGTCTGTGTCCTTGGTCACTTCTCAGGAACTTCGACGAGGTCCTCACCAGCTTCGCTGAGCCGCTGACGGACAGCCCAATGTTTTCCGAGGCGTGCTCCACCCTCTACGAGGAGGAGAACTGCAGGGTGAGGCTGGGGGGGTGGGGGGGGCAGATCGTCGTCAGGTGAACAGTGGTGCATCTGAGCTCCATCACAACAGACGGGTCACACTTCCAGTCTTGTGTTCCCTGCAGAACATGAGGGAGAACCCCATCCACATCATTAACATCTCCATCAAGTCTGCTGACACAGAGGATGATGATGCCTTGGTCACCGCCCTCGCTGACTTCACTCAGTCAAAGGTTAGTCTCCTTCCTGGCTCTCTGGCGCTCTGTGGCGATATTCTGGTCGGTTCTTTTAACAGTGTTAGTCATTCGAGGTAATACCATGTCATAAACCCTGCTGTACACAGGAATGAATATGATCGTGTTTCTTATTTCAGAAAGCCTTACTCTTTGATTATGGAATCAGAAGGATTACGTTTCTGATTGCACAGAAGGTGAGGCATGAAAAGTTTCCTTTTGCTCAAAGTATTTATACATAAGAATAATCAAAAAAATTACAGTTTGACTAATAAACAGATACAATTTCCCTAATTATGTTTCTTTTGTTAACAGAGGGAATTCCCCAAGTATTTCACGTTCAGAGCCAGGGATGGGGTAAGGACATGACCCGTTTCTGTGACTCGTTGTGTTTAAAAACGACCTGCAGTCCATCGTCCCTCTTGGTGTGTCTCAGTTCCAGGAGGACCGCATCTACCGGAACCTGGAGCCGGCCCTGGCCTTCCAGCTGGAGCTGAACCGCATGAGGAACTTTCACCTGCATGCCGTGCCCTGTTCCAACCACAAGATGCACCTGTACCTGGGGGGCGCCCGCGTTCAGGCCGGCGCCGAGGTCACCGACTATCGCTTCTTCATCCGAGCCATCATCCGCCACTCAGACCTCATCACCAAGGTAACCGGGGGGGGGGGGGGGGGGGGGAGGCGGGTTGCTATGGAGATCGAGGGACACTGGAGAGAGAAGCAGTCTGTGTCCGTCTATTGTGGTTTCCTCCTGGATCGATAAAGTTAATTCAAATACATTTGAAATGATGACAGTGACATCACAGCGGGATAGGAGTGGAGAGCTCTCTGATTGGTTGTCTCCCCGCTCCTCCAGGAGGCCTCGTTCGAGTACCTGCAGAACGAGGGCGAGCGTCTGTTGCTGGAGGCCATGGACGAGCTGGAGGTGGCCTTCAGCAACACCACCGCCCGCACTGACTGCAACCACATCTTCCTCAACTTCGTCCCCACCGTCATCATGGACCCCTCCAAGGTCAGAGCGTGCCCCCCTCAACCCCAACCCCCCGGCAACCGTTAGGGAAGGGCACGAGGAAGCATGTGCGGCGGCGACTCCTCTCCGCCTCCTCACGCCCTGCTCTCCTCTCTCTCTCTCTCTGTCTCTCTCTCTCTCTCTCTCTCTCTCTCTCTCCGGTCAGATCGAGGAGTCTGTGCGCTCCATGGTGATGCGCTACGGCAGCCGCCTGTGGAAGCTGCGGGTGCTCCAGGCTGAGCTGAAGATCAACATCCGTCTGACGCCCACCGGCAGCGCCATCCCCGTCCGCCTCTTCCTCACCAACGAGTCGGGCTACTACCTGGACATCAGCCTCTACAACGAGGTCACCGACCTCGCCGGGCAGGTAAGGGCTCCGGAACCTTCCACGGTGTGAGGGGGGGAAAGGGGAGTGACTGGGATGACCCTGACCTGAGCCGGTGTCCTCTGTGTTTAGATCATGTTCCACTCCTATGGAGACAAGCAGGGCCCTCTGCATGGCATGCTCATCAACACTCCCTATGTGACCAAGGACCTCCTCCAGTCCAAACGTTTCCAGGCCCAGACCCTCGGCACCACCTACGTCTACGACTTCCCCGAGATGTTTAAACAGGTGACCTATCTCTCGCTCTCTCTCTCTCTCTGTCTCTCTCTCTCTGTCTCTCTGTCTCTCTCTCTGTCTCTCTCTCTCTGTCTATCTCTCTCTATCCCTCTCTCTGTCTATCTCTCTCTATCCCTCTCTCTGTCTCTCTCTGTCTCTCTCTCTGTCTCTCTCTCTGTCTGTCTCTCTCTGTCTGTCTGTCTGTCTCTCTCTCTCTCTCTCTCTCTCTCTCTCTCTCTCTCTCTCTCTCTCTCTCTCTCTCTCTCTCTGTGTGTTGGTGTTAGTTTAAGGACAGCTGTGTTCCTAACCTGTGCTGTGTGCTGCAGGCTCTGTTCAAGCTGTGGGGCCCAGGCGACAGCTGTCCCAAGGACGTGTTGATGTGCTCTGAGCTGGTTCTGGACCCCCAGGGCCAGCTGGTGCAGATGAACCGCCAGCCTGGAGATAACGAGGTCCGTTCAGTACAGTAAAACCTTGTCAGCGATACCAAGGGGGATTAGTATAGCAGGAGGGAATGACTGAAGCTAGGGGGATGGGTACAGCTCTGGGGTGGAGTGTTCCACTGCAGATCAAGAGGTCTCAGGTTCAAATCCCCCATCTTCTGATTGAATTCATTAGTAGTAGTCATTAGTACACACTTATGTTACTGAAAGCCCCAGCTGTAGTTCTCCATGCGGTTCCTAAGCCTCTGGCGTCCTCCTCTTCCTCAGGTGGGAATGGTGGCCTTCAGGATGAGGATGAAGACCCCAGAGTATCCAGACAGCCGGGACATCATCGTCATCTGCAACGACATCACCTACATGATCGGCTCGTTCGGGCCGGAGGAGGACCAGCTGTTCCTGAAGGCGTCCGAGCTGGCGCGGGCCGAGGGCATACCTCGCATCTACATCTCGGCCAATAGCGGGGCTCGCATCGGCCTTGCCGAGGAGATCCGCCACATGTTCCAGGTGGCCTGGATCGACCCGGAGGATCCTTACAAGGTCAGCTCGGCGGCATCGCAGCACATGAGCAGCAGTAACGAGGGGTTAACGAGGGTATAACGAGGTTTAACGAGGGTTAACGAGGGTTTAACGAGGGTTAACCTGAAATGGTGTAATCTGCTTCCCCCTCCTCAGGGCTTCAAGTACCTTTACCTCAAGCCCCAGGACTACACACGCATCAGCTCCACCAACGCCGTGCACTGCCACCACGTTGAGGAGGGGGGAGAGTCCAGGTAAGCCGCCCTCCGCCTCCCCTAGGGGCCTGCGTGATGAAGTAACATCCACACACACTGGGTCATGTGACCCACACTCACCCTCGGTGTCCTGTCTCGTCCGACCCTCTTGTGTGGGCTGCAGGTACATCATCACCGACATCATCGGGAAGGACGAGGGTCTGGGGGTGGAGAACCTGCGGGGGTCGGGCACCATCGCCGGGGAGACGTCCCAGGCCTACCAGGAGATCGTCACCATCAGCATGGTGAGACAGAGAGCCTACGCACCTCCCGCTGTTCCTGGAGGACAGGGGCCCTACCCAACCCCTGTACCCCTTTCTGTACCCCCTGATCTTAGCCCTGTACCCCCTCTATCCAATCCCTGTTCTGATCCGTCCTGGTCCTCCTAGGTGACCTGCCGGGCCATCGGTATCGGCGCCTACCTGGTGCGGCTGGGCCAGAGGGTCATCCAGGTGGAGAACTCCCACATCATCCTGACCGGAGCTGGAGCCCTCAACAAGGTCTGCTGGCCTCCGATCTGCAGCTGTCTGGAACGGCCCCAAACCGTCTCCACGGCTCTGCTGACACAGCCGTGAGAGGGGTGGAGGACTGGGGGGTGGATGTGTGTGTTGACGGGGCTGCTCTGTGTGTCTGTGCAGGTCCTGGGTCGGGAGGTGTACACCTCTAACAACCAGCTGGGTGGAGTTCAGATCATGCACAACAACGGCGTCACACACACCACCGTGCCGGACGACTTTGAGGGCGTTTTCACCATCCTGCAGTGGCTGTCCTACCTACCGAAGGTAAACAACAACAACACAACAACAACTAAGCAGCGGATTACCTGTCTGCTAACGTATCTGGGGGGGAGTCAGGTGGCTGAGCGGTTAGGGAAGCGGGCTAGTAATCAGAAGGTTGCCAGTTCGATTCCTGGCCGTGTCAAATGACGTTGTGTCCTTGGGCAAGGCACTTCACCCTACTTGCCTCGGGGGAATGTCCCTGTACTTACTGTAAGTTGCTCTGGATAAGAGCGTCTGCTAAATGACTAAATGACTAAATGTAAATGTATCTAAAAGTCTCAGACTAAACCCTGAGAAAGCCTCTGAAGGACAGCTGTGCTCGTCTTCTCCACAGAACAATAGCTCTCCGGTGCCGATGATGCCACCTAAGGACCCGGTGGAGAGAGAGATCGAGTTCACCCCCACCAAGGCTCCGTACGACCCTCGCTGGATGCTGGCAGGGAGAGCACATCCTAGTGAGATACCCTGCATGCGTTGATGATACCTTTGCTGTTTCTTCTATATAGACCCGAGTGTGTGTGTGTGTGAACCGGTGTGTTTGTGTGTGTTTAGCGGTGAAGGGGGCCTGGCAGAGCGGGTTCTTTGACCATGGCTCGTTCATGGAGATCATGGGGTCCTGGGCCCAGACTGTGGTGGTGGGCAGAGCCAGGTGAGATCAACTGGTCTCCTTCAGAACTTGGAGAAGAGAGAAAGAGAGAGAGAGTATCACATGTCTGTTCAAGCTGTCACAGGTGTACCCCAAGTAGAAATGACAGTTTAGATGGAGCTTAATATAACCTCAGTATCACTATTGGAATAGTTCCTGTAGCTTAGAGCCCGCAACTCATGTATGACTAACTACAGGTTAGGGGGGATTCCCCTCGGTGTCATCGCCGTGGAAACGCGCACCGTCGAGGTCGCCATCCCGGCAGATCCAGCCAACTTGGACTCGGAAGCAAAAGTGAGTGTCCTCTCCCGTCTGCCCTCATGTCTAAGGAAGGTTTAATGAGGCGGTGGTACAGGGTGACCGTGGTGTAAACCCTTCTCCTGGTGACCTCGCTCTCCCCAGCTCATCCAGCAGGCTGGCCAGGTGTGGTTCCCTGACTCGGCCTTCAAAACAGCCCAGGTCATCCGGGACTTCAACCGGGAGAGACTCCCACTGATGGTATTTGCCAACTGGAGGGGATTCTCCGGAGGCATGAAGGGTAGGAGAAGAAGAAATACAAATAAAATGATTTAATTAAATAAATAATAAAGCTGTCTTAGTTTGAGGTTGATATTATCTCTTTAGTTCTTTTTGTTTTGTTATTATTGTCATTTTCATTTTTTTTTTTTAATCTGGTCCTTGCCTCCCAGACATGTACGACCAGGTGCTGAAGTTTGGGGCCTACATTGTGGACGGCCTGCGGGAGTTCCGACAGCCCGTGCTGGTCTACATCCCTCCCTACGCCGAGCTGAGGGGCGGCTCCTGGGTGGTCATCGACCCCACCATCAACCCCCTCTACATGGAGCTCTACGCTGACCGAGAGAGCAGGTCAGACCCCACTTCCTGTCCACTGAATCCCACATCCTGTCCACTGACATGACCTATGAACGAACTGTGTTCATTTAGCTCTCAGACGCTTTCATCCAAAGCGACGTACGGTATAGGGGGGTGGATTTGAACCTGCGCTCCTCTCCCCTGTCGGGCTGTCTGTGTGCAGGGGCGGCGTGCTGGAGCCGGAAGGGACTGTGGAGATCAAGTTCAGGAGGAAGGACCTGCTGAAGACCATGCGCAGGATCGACTCTGTCTACGGCAGCCTGGCCGAACAGCTCGGTACGGGTTTACTCTGATGCCCTCCTCAGTCTCTGCTGGGGAAACCAAACTAGTCATTATCATCATTTTAGTCATTTAGCAGACGCTCTTATCCAGAGCGACTTACAGTAAGTACAGGGACATTCCCCCGAGGCAAGTAGGGTGAAGTGCCTTGCCCAAGGACACAACGTCATTTGGCACGGCCGAAAATCAAACCGGCAACCTTCTGATTAGCCCGATTCCCTAACAGCTCAGCCACCTGACTCCCTATCATCCCTCATCATCATCATCATCACAGTTTATAGTTCAGCTTCCAAAGTGTCGTCATCACCACAGTGTAGTAGTAGCACTAGTTTCACAGCTAGCATGGTAACCCCTCTTGATGACCCCCCCCCCGTAAGATAACCGAGTGACCCCTCCCCCTCCTGGTGGGCCGGCAGGGACCCCCGAGCTGTCGGAGAAGCAGAGGAGGGATGTGGAGGCCCAGCTGAGGGCCAGGGAGGACTTCCTGCTGCCCATCTACCACCAGGTGGCGGTGCAGTTCGTGGACCTTCACGACACCCCCGGCAGGATGCAGGAGAAGGGGGTCATCACTGTGAGTCCTCCGGGGGCTCGTGATTGGGTTCCTGCTCTTGCTTCTGGCTCGTTGATATTTGAAGCGAGTCAGGGGGTCCAAGTGACTGAGCTGACAGTGGTGGTGCTTTCTTGGTACGTCACAGGGAATGGAGGAGGGGAACTGAGGTCTGTCTCTCTTTCCCTCCTTCTCTCTCTCCCTCTCTACCTCTCCCTCCCTCTCTACCTTTCCCTCCCTACATCTCTACCTCTCCCTCCCTACGTCTCTCTCTCTCCCTCTCTCTCTTTCCCTCCCTCCCTCCCCCTCTCTCTCTCTCTCTCCCTCCCTCCCCCTCTCTCTCTTTCCCTCACTCCCTCCATCCATCTCTCTCTCTCTCTCTCCCTCCTGCAGGACATCCTGGAGTGGAAGAACGTGCGCAGCTTCTTCTACTGGCGCCTGCGGCGCCTCCTGCTGGAGGAGGTGGTGACGAGCGAGATCCTTCAGGCCAACTGTGACCTGAGCAACGGCCACATCCAATCCATGCTGCGCCGCTGGTTCGTGGAGACGGAGGGCGCCGTCAAGGTGGGCGGACAGCACTACCCCGACGACCAGCCAATAGGAGGGCTAGGATGGTGTTTTCTCTGCTCAAATTATTCTTGATGGGAAGCATTTAAGAGATCGAGTGTTTGTGTGTGTGTTTGTGTGTATCCAGGCCTACCTATGGGACAATAACCAGGTGGTGGTGGAGTGGCTGGAGAAGCATCTAGCTAACGAGGACGGCACGCGATCAGCCATCCGAGAAAACATCAAGTACCTGAAGAGGGACTACGCCCTGAAACACATCCGCAGGTGTGGACGCACACACACACACGCACACACACGCACACACACACACACACAGCGTACAAATCGGTCAGTCTCACTCTCCTTATTTTGCACACAGTTCTAGTATAACTGTTAAACTCGTTACACAGCCAGTAACACTGTTGGTCATTCTTACCTGTCCCAGTCTGGTGGAGTCTAACCCTGAGGTAGCCATGGACTGCATCATCCACATGAGCCAGAGCATCACTCCATCCCAGAGGGCCAAGATCTCCCACCTGCTGGCCACCATGGACTCCAGCAGCAACGTCAGCAGCAGCTAGACCCTGGAGCCAGGCTCCCCGTGGGGACCTAGGGGGCCAGCGCACGTGCCACTGCCTTCTTTATACCAACAGTAGGTGGGACAATAAAGTCAAATCCAAGAGAAGCGTTTGTTTACCTCTCGACCGCTCGGTTACGACAGGCCGCATCCCCGACACTTCACTCTACATGCTGTGGCGTCCGCCATCTTTCATTTTGATATTTAGACAGAGCTATACGTATGTTTTTTTTTTTCCCCAACACATCGATGCATTTGTGAATTGGACCATGTGCCTTTCAGCTCAACCTCTGCCTTTTACTGCCAATGCATACATACTGTATTTGAAACTGTGAGCTTTGGTGTCAGAGAGAATAGAATCCAGATTCCAGATTCTTAATTACGTAGTAAGAGCCCTGAGTTTGACACAATATGTGCCAGTACAATGACTTCCCCCTACGGTTCTCTGAGGGGGTGGGGTATGGAGGGGGGTGGAGTGGTGGGGTATGGAGGGGAGTGGTGGGGTATGGAGGGGAGTGGAGTGGTGGGGTATGGAGGGGGGTGGAGTGGTGGGGTATGGAGGGGGGTGGGCCTGAGTGAAGAGGGTTTATGCCTTTTACAGGACCTACATTCAACCAAAGACCAGGTGCTCTCCTGTGTGGTGTGACCTATGATATTTGTGACAAAATGCTTGATCCATTTGTCTAGTTAAAGCCAGTTCAGTATATCATTATTGTGTTTAAATTACGAAGTGCAACTGAAGAGTCCAGTAAGATTTCTTTGTACAACATTTTTTTTTTATGGTCGTCTGTTAGTACTGATGAAAAAATTCCTGTTACGCCCAAAACAGTTCGTTAGCTAGTATGATTTCATTACATTTCACTTTTTTTTACCAGTCATTTCACAGAGCTGTAGATCTGGACTTAATCCTCAATGCCTCCCAAATATATTTTGGGGTTATTTCAAACAATGACATTCAATGAAAGAAGGTGCAGGTATGACTTGATACTATGTGTTCCTTGTGTTATTTTTGTAATGGTTAATATAATGTATGGCTGTTGTTCAACTCAGGGGAATAGTGAAGCCAGTGGTTTTATAGGCTAAATGACAGATGGCTTTCTGCTGCCTTACTTTCAATAAACACATACTCGTTGCTATGACAATGTAAAAATGTCTATCTTAGGTTGCTCCAAAAAAGTGGTGCCTGTAACAGAACTATTTCAAAGAAGTGTCAGTCTTGTGTACCCATGTATAATTCATTTATTGTGGTTGGTGTATCGATCATGCTGTACAACATTCTGAAAATGTTAATCGAAGTGAATTAAAAAAAGATTATCAGATGTATGGAATGCAGAGTCAAATAGTAAGCAAAGGCTCTCAGACAACATCCTGAAGTAAATATTTGCGAACACTGGCATTTTTTTTGAACGAATGCTTGGGTAAATACAGTTAAATCAAAGCTTTTTTTTCTTTACGCATTGGCTTTTGGAACATACATAAACATATATACAGCAGACAATGCTTGATTCCTCACTCTCCCACAGTCTCCATTTATAAATATAAATAAAACATTACAGTAATACTGCCTAGCACAATACAACAGACATGACAGAGAGCTACAGTACCATGGGTAGGCTTGCCAACACAAGTGAGCGGAATGTACAAAAACTAGTGTCGGTCACATCTGACAACAAACTTTATGGACCTACGATATAGAGTTCTGGAGTCTTAGCTAGTCACAGTTCCACCAGAGAGACTACAGTGGTTGACTTCATGAATGTCATAATTTTATTTATAATGGTTTAAATTCTTTTACCTTTTCACATTTATTTTAAGCTGTCACTGGTTTCTCCAGTTTTGTGCTTGTGGGGATTTTACTATGTTTGTGGTTTTAATGTATCATTTTGCAAACTTCCCAATTGAAGTAGTGACTTCGGTCACTGGGACAAATAGTACCTGGTTTCTCAGTCAAAGATGTTTTTGGCGTCATGATGAGCGGCGGGGGTGGGGGGTGGGGGGGTGGGGGGGGGCAATAATCAGAAAAACACGTTTTGGATTCTTCAGCTTCTCTCGGCACTGTCCTGGTGGTGGTGGGGTTTAAAGCAGGGCGATGGGCTTGCTGTTGCCTGGCGTGCCCATGTACTGGGAGGAGAGGGACTCCAGGGAGGAGTAAGAGGCGTAGAGGCCTGTCACCTGCAGGTCTGAGAAGGGCAGAGCGCCCCCGCTGGAGCCCGGAGGGAGGCCGGCCGTCCCCAAGTCACAGTCAGACAGACGCAGGGGTGAGTTACTGAAGGTGCCCAGGGCCTCCAGGTTAAAGCTGTCGTCCTTCATATCCTCCCACAGGTTACCTGAGGAGAACAACAAGAGTCGTCACTGGCCGGCTCTGACGGAACAGCAACGCCAGACGGCGACAGTCGCTAAAGGGCCCGTTACCTGATTCTAGACGGGGGTCCGTTTTTCTAGAGAGCTGTTTGAAATATTTCTACTTGCATTTCACACCCACCTTGTAGAGCAAAGTCCATGATGCTGGGGTCCAGCGCGTCCACCTCCGTGTTGTCGCCGTGGAGACTGTAGAAGTCGTGCGCCTGTTTGTTGCCGTGGTGCTGGGCAAGGGGGCTGTGGGAGAGGTCGGGGACGGCGTGGAGGGGGGGCGTCTGGGCCGGGGAGGGGGACATGGGGGACATGGGGGCCAGCCGGGCCTGGGCCTGGAGGTGGGCCTGGAGCTGCTGGTGCTGGTGCATGGGCAGACACTGCAGAGAGAGGGTGACTACGGGCTGGGGAGGGGCGTGGGTGGGGAGGGCGGGGGGGCAGGTGGGCAGACGGGTCATCCCGGGGTCCAGGTTCTTCCTCCTGCAGCTCTCCGGACGGTCTGTGATCAGCCTGTCCAGCTCATCTGGAAAAGAACGAGACAAAGGCGGAGGTTGAGATTCAGAGGCGTTTCTGTGGGAGGCGGTAATCACCCCGTTGGCCTCCTCGGCCCCCCTTCCCGGCCCCCCTCGGCCCCCCTACTGACCTGGGTTGGCCATGCTGCGCCGGATGGCCGGCAGGTCCTTGCGTTTCCACTTCTGCATCTCCTCCTCCATCTTGTCGATCTTGGCGGGGTTCAGCGCCCACAGGCAGCCCTTGCGGGAGGAGCCGCTCATCTTGTTCTCCACCTTCTCAAAGCATTTGTTCAAGGACAGGTTGTGCCTGACAGAGTTCTTCCACCCGTCCGGGGCGGTCTTCAACCAAACACGAGAGACACAAGGGTTTAGATAACGTCTCCTTCACTTCCTGCTCCGAGCTTCCTTTCATGAGGAGCAGCACACAGCCTAGTCTTACCTTAAAGTAGGGGAAATGCTCCTTCATAAAGCTGTAGATCTCACTGACAGGAAGACTGCCGGTCTTGCTGTTCTTCAGAGCCATGGCAATCAAACAGCTACAGATAGACCAACGGGGACAAAATACATTCGAATTTGTTGGTTGTTTACATGTCTGTTACATTTACATTTAGTCATTTAGCAGACGCTTTTATCCAGAGCGACTTACAGTAAGTACAGGGACATTCCCCCTAGAGGCAAGTAGGGTGAAGTGCCTTGCCCAAGGACACAACTTCATTTTGCACGGCCGGGAATCGAACCGGTAACCTTCGGATTACTAGCCCGACTCCCTAACCGCTCAGCCACCTGACACTCTGTTGCATGCCGTATGACTGGGTGTCCAGTGGGGGGGAGCTCACCTGTAGGAGTAGATGGGCTTGGGGAAGGACTTGGGCTGCAGGTCCTGGTTCTGGGCAGCCAGACGGGGCTGGGTGAACAGGCTTTGGTTGTTGAAGGAGACGTTGCTGTAAAGCCCAGCAGGTGAGCACTGGGGAGGGAGGGGGGGAGGGGGAAGGAGAGATGGGGGGGAGGGGGGATGGGGGGGGGAGGGGGGAGGAATGGAGTTATGGGGGATAAGTTAGGGGGGGAGAGGATTAGCACTAAACTGCAAATCAGACGTCAAAATGATGCGTTAGCCCCTGAAGTCTGTTTCTAAAGCCTGCTGAGGGGTGAGGTTACCTGCTGGCCAGCCTGCGAGAGGGAGAAGACTTGCTGTGGAGTGGGCTGGTAGACAGAGGTGGGGCCCTGGAACCCAGGAGAAGCCTGTCCATTCATAGAGTATGGAGACATCTGTGGGATACACCCCTGGTTAACTTAGCATACACTCACCGCAAACTCAACTGTCACATCCTTGGCCAGGATTTCAACTACAACTATATCTTATGTCTGAATATCAGTTTCCCCCTGGGGAATGAATTATAAAGTCTAACTTCTCAGCTCAAGGACAACACCATTTTAGCTGTGTTACACCTAACACATTTAAACAGATTAATTTGGGTAGAAAACGTTGCCACAGAGTTGAGCATTCTCGGAGGTGGGCGACTTACGCTTCCGCTGTGGACGCTGCCAACATTGATTCCCAGAGGGCTGTGCTGCATGTTGCTGTGCAGGTGGATGAGGGCTCCCTGGCCGCTGGGCATGGTCATGCTGGTGAGCTGAGCTGTGGGGGAACACAAGCAGGTCAACCTCTTCACTGGCCCTGTCCAGCCCTGGTCCAGCGTAGGTAGCGTTGTAGCAGTTGTTTTGAGGTCGTAGAGATCAGAGCTTGGTTGTAACGGCATTCTGTGTTTCCAACTGTAAAGGGTGTTTGTATTCCCAGTGGTGGAAAACCCCGCCATCTAACATCACAGGCCTGGGTTCTTGTGGTTTTTTGTTCCGCAGGCAGCCCCACCCTGCCTGCCAGCCTGCCTGCCAGCCAGCCAGCCAGCCTGCCTGTCTGTTTGCCTGTCTGCCTGTCTGCCTTCCAGCCTGCCTGTCTGTTTGCCTGTCTGTCTGTGTCAGTCTCTCTGTCTGCCTGCCTGGGTTTCTGTCTCTCTGGCTGCCTGTCTGTCGGTCTCACCTGTCTGTTTGCCTGTCTGTCGATCTCTCTGTTAGCCTGTCTCTGTCTGCCTGCCTGTCTCCTTCTCCGTCTCTGGCTGTCTGGCTGTCTGTCGGTCTCACCTGTCTGCTGCTCCAGCATGCTGGAGGGCCCGTTGGGGTGGCCTCCTCCCGCTCCTCCTCCCCCCCTGCCGTCCACCATCTGCTGCAGCCGGGGAACGTCCACGGAGGTGAGCCAGGAGAGAGACTGCAGGTCCCCAGGGAGGTTCTCCTCCCGCAGCTGAGAGGGGTCTGTGGTCAGGAGTCTGCCCGGAGGGAACACACACACACACACACACACACAGGCTCAATGGCACACCCTGACAGTGAAGCTGCCGTCTGTACGGGAACTCTCAACTGTTCGTCTTTCAAAAATCCTAGCAGGGAGCCAGGAGCTGCTGGGAGACTGGTGAAAGCTACCCAGGCTTTATCTGATCTAGGATTTACAGTACTTAACAAGATTTAGACAAAAGTCCAATACTCTTTTCTAATAACTGTAGCCTTCTCATCAACATAAACATATATGCACACACAACAACAATGTGACAAAAAAAAAAAATACATAGTGTTGCAAAATAAGGAATATTTGCGTGGCCTCAAAATATACATTCTACACTCCTGGATGATTCTTCTTGCTATATATGACCTTACAGTAATGTTCCTTCATACATGTACTACATGTAACAAAATTAATATACAGATTTTTCAAAAAGGTCTCTGCTTAGTCAGAGCATGGGGGAGTGGCGATCAGCTTGCGGCTATTATTTCTTTTCTACAGAGGAAGAAAAGAGAGGAATCCTCTTGAACCCCTTCCAGTCCTCTCTCCACACACTTACTGTGGAGAGGGTTCAGTAATTGGGGTCGCTATGACAACACTGACTGTAGTACATCCCCCCCCCCACTCGTTCCCCTTCTTCTTACAAGTCCAAATAAAAATCAACCCTACGTCAGGTGACCACATTTCCCCTCCAACCATTGGCTGAATCATAAGTAAACAACGCACGGGATCGTTTGAAACATGGGATGGTAGCACATGTTGCCTGCAACAGTTGGCCTCTTGTCTATTGAAAAATGATCACCTATTGTGTCCCAAACGACAAATCTGCCCAGTGGCACGTGGTCTCATTGTTTCCTCCAGACCCTTCCTTGATTGTCTCAGCCGTTTTAACCAGCCCTTGCATTAATCTGTTGGAATGACAGCCCTCATACAAGAGGGACAAATAGGATGCCATCTGCTTCCTTGTCCCTTTCCAGTCTCTATCCTGCCCCCCCCTCTCCACCCCCCACCCCTCCCCCTCCTCAGTCAACGGGCCCCTGGGGGCCGCAGGGAGGGTCCGGTGCTCGTTTGAGGTCAGGTCACAGTGCTCGCTCGGCGTATCACCTGGGGACCTGACATCAGCTTACACAGGCACCAGCACGAGTCCTCAGACACCTTGCATGCGCCAGTCTGATGGGTTCTAAACGAGCGACTCGTGCAGTGCTGAAACTCAACGCCACATGCGGCATCACCTGTTTCAACTTGAGCTTTGAAGTTTTAATCATCTTCCTTGACACACACACACAGACACACTTACATACAGTGATTCCATACTGACTTGTGCAACAAAAAATTGCACAGAGACGTGCAGCCTTGTTTTGTCGGACATATTTACACTGGGAATTCATGTTTACACGACTAATCTTACATGTGATCCTACACAACGGAGCTCATGCACAGTTTTGCACCTTTTTGGGAAACCTCCCTCTCTCTCCTCACGCCCACCATAAAGAAATTGCTCGCTGATGCGAGGCATGTTGAGCTGGTGCCCCCGTCCATCACCCAGACTCACAAGCTTTCCCAGAGGTTAAACACTTAGTATCCCCCCTCCCCCCTCCTCCTCCTTCCTTCCCCCTCTTCCCTCCTCCTAATTGGGAGCCACTTCTCTCCTCGCTGGTGACCCGGGGAGCCCTGTCTCCCCCCCCCACCCCTCTGTCTCCCCCTGGTCTCACCCCCGTCTCTCCCCAGTCTCCCCCCTGTCTCCCCCTCAGCCGTCCCAGTGCAGGAGGTTTGTCTCTCCATGTGCCGACAGCAGCAGTGTAAACAGAGCTGATGGTTTCTGACAGATCCATTCAGACTGAAAATCATTTATTCTTCAGTTGTTGTTTTTTTTTTTCTCTCTTTCTTTCTCTCACTGTCTCTCTCCTTTTACAGACACCCCTCCCTTGACAAAAAGAGCTGTCCTTCCACCTTCAGATTATACATAGTGAAGTTAGACAAAGTGTTCCCTGACACAGTTTTGAGTTTCGTTTAACCTGTTAAATATACATCAAGGAAATGTATGCACAAAGGCTAGCGCTTCTCAAGGATGGGAAAATTAAATACTTGCAACAAGGGGCTTACCTGTAGTCCTGGGGAGAAGGATGGTGACCAGAATTTTCTATAACTCCTGACATCCTATTTGTAATTCCACTTTCTATCATGTCCTGTGTTGTTTGATTTATCTGCAATGACAATTGAAATCGTTTTTAGAAATGTTCCTAAATAGAAAACACTTGATCCAATCATACTCAATATGCTTTTTAATAAAACCTTTTTTATACCTCATATTGGTTTTTAAATAGCACACTGATCATAGTAGCCTACAATTCTGCTAAACTGATCTGATAAGCAAGAGCCGTAGACATCTTTATCGATAATTTGATCAGTCAAAAGTAGGTTACGAGAATGATCAATATTGCTTAGTTATTATAGATACCATTAGAGATTATATGTAGGTCTATTGTTAGTTTCAATTCGAATAGAGTGTCTCTAAATTTGAGATGTATACAGAAACCAAAATGGCCTATTCTAATACCTATAATATATATTTCACTATTATGATAAGTTTGAACATTTTACCACTTGATTCCACTTTTAAATCTGAAACGTCGCCCCCTTTTTACGCATCGCGTCTTATACTTGCTGAAATATTCAAATGATAATATTTGTAAAAAATTTACTGTGCCATGATCACACTATAGGTAAAATGTAAATAAACTTACCTGGTTTGAATAACGCGAAGAAAAGATTAGTGGTTGCTGTTCCTGTGTACAGTATAATGACTGACCTGCACTTGTTTCCCCCAAAACTGTTTTTAAATTTCCCACTCTGGAGCTGTCCAGCATGCTGTCATGCGCAGTGCGCTTTCACGGAGCCTCTTGTTGCTGAGAGGGCAGGATCCCAAATGTGACAGGAGCCAATCTAACTGGTCGTGACAGTCCTACTGAAGACTGCACACCGTTCACGCATAGAAAACTAACTAAAAGAGAACAACCTGAAGTTTCTGCTCAATTGCATTCGTAGTTATAGAGTGAGTTTGCAGGCTAACAACACCTCCATGCATTTATTTGTAAATGTTTCCCTAATACGTCCAGCTAGGCTTTGTGCAATAAGATGACAGTTGCAATTTCATAAATAATTGCATAACTTTTTGTCCAGTAGTCGGTTGATCCTGGCAAATAGTTAAGGACTTCTCAAAACCATAGATTTAAATGCACTGTCTGATAATCCAACGTATTAGTACAAAAAAGTTGCCTCACTGAGAACTAATTCTTGAGGAACATAAATAAGTTTAAAGCAATGCAAATAATAATAAAACAAAATATATAAAAGTGACAAATGTTTTACGTTCCTTTTAGATTGGAGACATTCCAGAATTTGGCACCAAGTTTGTAATATCCCGATTATTGAAATCCCTTTTCCTGATGGTGTGTGTCGCTACTTGTGGCTTCAAGCGAATGTGAATTTTACAGAGAGTGCTTGTTGACAATTTGTTTCCCCGCCGCTGCACCCGCGTTTTTCTCCGTAGTGCAGCGGGAATTGAGCCGGAGCGGCGCGCACGGGCTGTAGCCAGGGGTTGGCTACACGAGCCAAGAACACAACAGGAGGTAAAGCTGACACTTATCATAAGATGGTCCCCTGAATACACCTCTATCTTACTCTTATTTAATATAAGGAATTAAATATATGATTACATTGGAAATGCATCAAGCTTTTCTACACAAATATTCTATTAATTGTAATTTATTTATTGTATATATTTTTACACCCTTTATAATATATTCATTCATTATGTTTTAAAGATTGTGTTCTGTGAAAATAAAATTGAGAAAAAATCCTTTAATTCTGTGGGGATAGAGCCAATGACTGCAGTGTCAACCCCATGGGACACTACAGATGGTAAATCGCCCTGTCACAATGGACACAATCAATGATTACATGCATGAAGGTAACGGACAAAATAAGACTGTCCCACAGACTCAACCCCTGTAGGTCCTAGAGCCCGTGGAGTTCACGGCTCTTAGCCATGGAGCTTTACTCCACAAGTGTTCTGATTGGGGGCCCAAGTCTCCTTTCTGACTCATGCATGTCTATAGACGTCTGACCAGACCATTGTTCTAGACAGCTCTCCCATAAGTATGGTATGTGCAAATATGTGCAGATATTACGGGTGAGATATTCCTATGAGGACACTGATGTGACATACATGCTATTGTCTACTTGTTGAATTTGCACAATGTCTTTTGTTTTTCAGAGTAGGGAGTGAAACTCTAATTACAAAGAGTAACCAACTAACAGGAGATACAATACTGTGAGACTCCCTTATAAGTCAGTCAGGCCCTAATGGTGATTACCACAGTAGTAGAAACGTCCACAGCAGTGTTGGAAATAGTCCCTAGGCATGAGGCGTACGTTTGCACGCAACCAAGTCAGGCCACCAAAACTGTTTCAAAACAAAGTAGAGCTTGTGTCCCCCCTGCAGGAGACCGGACCATCCCAGTGAAGGACTCCCCATGGTTGAAGTGTGAAGACATTCCTCCCTCCGACTAATGAGCAAAAACAACAAGATGGTGGATCAGTAATGTTATTGTCTTCCATTGTGTCTGTTTACCAAAAACACTGCTGTCCTCTGGAGAAGGGGGTCGCCTCACCCCTCTAATCTGCCCTGCAGGCACAGACAGTGTCCTCCAGGATCCCTAGCAGATTCCCTGCCAGCCAGTCTGACCTTCTGGCGGCAGAGGAAGTGGCTGTCTCCCATACTTATCCAAGGTGCTGTATGGAGGGTCCTGGCTATACCTTTGTTTTCTCTGATGAGGGTCAAGCCTGCTGGGGCTGTGGGTGTAGATGGTGGGGCTGTGGGTGTAGATGGTGGGGCTGTGGGTGTAGATGGTGGGGCTGTGGGTGTAGATGGTGGGGCTGTGGGTGTAGATGGTGGGGCTGTGGGTGTAGATGGTGGGGCTGTGAGCTCTGTCAAGCATCCGGGTCAAGGGGCTCCTAGTCAAATAAAAAAGTCTGAGGAGATGAATATTTGTATTTTATCCGTGGGTTGGTGAAAAAGTAGTGAATGGTCGTGTGTTTACGCTCCTTTTATGGGGGCATCTTGTTCACTGGAACGCATTTGTAAACGAATCCACGAGGCATGCGGTTGTTCTGGCCCGGAGGTTAGTGACCTGGTCAACTTCAACAGTGGCCAGGATGTTCTTCAAATGCTCGAGGGTCAAGAGAATGTCAAACGACAGTTTGGCGAAATGCAGTTGACTTTGAGTCTGCACCTATCAAAGTGCACCAACACAACAGCTGTCTGTTTGCATCAGGCGGAGAGTGGAGGATGAAGGTGGTTGAACTGCAGGGGAGACAGGCTAAACCATTGATGAAGTAGAATCGCTTTCTGCAGATTCCCCCACTGGTCAGTTGTCTGACACGGTGCTGGTCTAAACTCCGCTGTCTAAAGGCTCATTCCGGACCTCTGTCACAAGGCTTTTGTACTGGAGGATCATAGAGACTCCATCTTAAAGGTTCGGAGAGGTCAATGGTGTTGACCTTTGTGTGACCAGGGTCAAGAGCATGTGCAGTGTGCTTGGTGGAAGACAGGCCTTTTCAACAGATCAAAGGGTATGATGGAGCCAAAGTACTTTTCTCGTTCTCTTGGGATTCAGCACCCATGAGCCTCAGGGTGTGGCCTCATCTTCGGGGGAACACCTGAAGACAGGTAGGACATTCCAGAGAGATGCAACTCATCATATCAAGCCTCCATGTTTCTGCCAACGAAAGGAAAATGTCAACTGTTATAGACTTTTTAGATTTTATTTAATTTTTACATTTGACATTTTTAAGTCAAAAGAATCAATTTAAAAAACGTGTTTACTAAGACATGAGTAAGAACTAAATATAGTATGTTTTCTTGAAATATTGTGAACATAAAGAGGAGCGTCTGTGGAGTGTGACCTCACTGACCCGTCTCCAGGGCCAGAGTAATGATGGGGCCCGGCCTTCGTTACGCTGCTGGGAAATTAGGAATAATGGACTATGAGAGAGTGGGAGAAGGAGAAAGAAAGGAACAGAAAGAAAAAGGGACAGAAAGAAAAATTAGAAGATGGGTGGAACAGAGAGGAGGAGGAGGAGAGAGAGAGCGAGAGAGAGGGAGAGAGAGTGAGGGAAAGAGAATAATAAAAATAGGGGACTTGCCGGTAATTGTCAGATGAGAGTGTTATCATCAACATTCATTCTCAGCATGGAATCCATAATGGCAAAATCAACCTCTCTGACTCCTGTGTAATTGGATTTGCCGGGTCTCGTGCTGAATCAAGACTCAGTGGGAAGCGCAAAGCTTGTTAAGATTGGACAAGCATTGCTGGGTTGAGAACCGGTGGGGGCTGCCGCCAAAAGTAGCCTTGACAACTTTTTGGAGTGGCGAGTGAATAATTTAAATGGTCTGAACATCGAGCTGAATATCCGTCATGTCGAACTTTGCTGGAATGCAGGGAAGCAGCTCGGAAGACCGTAAATAGAGTGAAACTTGATCTTTTCTCTTGTTTGGGTCATCAGGCCAGAAGAAACAGATACCTGTGTTTCCCAAGTGGGCGTGTGTTTGGACCTGCAGGTTACCAGGTTACTGAGGTAACCAGGTTACCACACTACCACTCCTTCGAGGTTTTTCCCTGTAAGAGGCAATGAACGATGCTCTGGATTGTCAGCAGTGATCTTGTTTACTCTGTTGCAGCAGTTTGCATCAATCATCCGTCAATCTTCGTCCAACGTTTCTTTAGGGTACAACCACACTGATCTTGTATCATTTAAGTCAGTCAGACCACAGGACTATGTTGTGCAAACAGTTTATGGTGTCTGACATCAATCTTTTGTCAACCGCTCCAAACATGCACAGTCAGCGACAGTAGGCTACTCGATGGCAAAAGCCATCAATCTAACTCTTGAATCCAATCTCATTGCCATCGGATTGACCTCTCCATCAGGGCAGAGAGCTCTGAGATTTGATATCAGATCGTCACCAATCTCTCCCTGGAGGAAGGGGAGGGCAGTTTTGAACAAGCCAGTAATGTATCCCAATCAAAGATCAGTAACCAGACCTAGGCTCTCCATGTGGAGGGTAGCAGAGGTGGTTAAGGTGCCGCTGGGAAGCCTGAGAGAGAGGGAGCGAGAGCGGGAGAAGGAGAGGGGGTTGTGTTGGATTGTGTTTCTGCATCTTTGTGTTACACTCAGTGAAGCACTAGATACCCAGGTGAGCACTGAATAAGATCTCTCTGTCTCTCCACCCCGCAAGACATGAATGATTAAGTACCCGGCCCTCTGAGTCCTTAGCCTGGGTCAGTTGGCTCTGCTCTGGGGCGGAGGAAAACACAGGTACTGTAGGCACTGTGGGTTCAGACCCTGCTGGTCCTCCACAGACGGACTGACTGACCGTACGATGGCCACAGACCACCCCAGGCTATAATTTAAGATTTCATCGCTGCCGGATGTTTCCGGGCTAACTGTCAGTCCTTCATCTGTCCCTCCTCAGTGCCTGGGTCTGTCAGTGCCGACTGGAATGGAAAGATTCTGGACACCTGTCTGATTTCTCTGCGGAGAGGAGAGACGCTGCTGCTGGCTTGGATGTCATCGTCAGAGCTTCACTGAACGCTGACCAAGACATCGTTGAAGAATGCAGGTAGGATGAGACTTACGTGGCGTTTTGAAATGTGACAAGTGTTCTCCATACACATGATGGACACCTACATCCTTAGTCAGCTGAAACGTTATGATTCCACCTCCAGAAATAACCTCTCAGCTGTTTTTTTTTTTTTCTTTTTGCACTTGGATCTGAGAAGGCATATTGTGGGTGCGAGCAGCTGCCTGTGTGTGTGTGTGTGTGTGTGTGTATAAGTAGGTGTTGCAGAAGCCCAGTCAGTGTGGTGGAGACCAGACAGATTGCTTGTGACAGGCCTAGAGGCCCTCTCCTCTGGAGGGGCACAAGAGGATTCAGGGGGGTCAAGTGAGGTGTTTCCAGTGTGGGGCATGGCGGAGGGCTGAGCCCTGCACACCTGGAGCCCTGCTCTGGCAGCCCAGGGTCTCCCTCTCTCTCTCTCTCTCTCTCTCTCTTTCTCTCTCTCTCTCTCTCTCTCTCTCTCTCTCTCTCTCTCTCTCTCTCTCTCTCTCTCTCTCGCTCGCTAACTCGCCCTCCCTCCCTCCCTCTCCCTCTCTCCCTCCCTCTCTGTCAGCCGGCCTCCTTCCGTCTTTCCCAGGGATGAGGTCACTGTGTCTCATGCGACATCGACACTCTAGACCATGATGAGGGACCATCTCTTAATTAAAAGACAATCGGTTGGAGTCTGAGCAGGCGAGGCCAATCACCTGATCTGACAATGAGTGATTGGCCTCACGACGTAACCGATATTTACCCTGTTCTGTCTTGTCTTACAGTAATGTTTGATAACTTTACTGTCACTTTTGTTCTTCGCAAGATGTAAATAAGGAGAGTAGAGTAGTCGTATAGTTGAGAAGAGTAGAGTTCGTGTTGCGATTCACATACACATGTTGTTCCTGCTGTGTACCACTGTCCATACTAGCAGTCCTGATTAGGTATGACAGGTCTGCAGCCTGCGCTCCCCCTGCATATTGTCTGCTGCCACTGCCTGAGGGAGAAGTTTGTTCCCATGAAGAAAGGAGGTGTCACAGATATCCCACACCACCACCACTACCATCACATCACCAGATTGATTCTGACGTCTCAAATAGGGTGCCTTCAATGATATTGTTCACCTGTCTCATTGGCTTAAAGTGGGGGAGACTTGGGGGAGGGGGGGGGGGGGTCAGGCAGGGGGTTATTGGTGGGGATACGCAGGGGTGAGGGCTATTGTTGAGGAGATGGGGTGAGATTCGGAGGGTGGGGGTCTGACAGGTGGAGAGAAAAAAAAATGTCTCATCCGACTGGCCCCCTCGATCCTCCATGGGGCCCCGTGTGAGCGGAGTAATGAAGTCCAAATTACAGCACAGGATTGCTTGGAACAAGGTCCTATTGTTCCCCGTCAGGGCACACTAAATGAGTGTCACAGCAAGCAACGGGGCACAGACCGTTACTGCACTATTTAGTCTGTCCCGTTGTCTCAAGACGGCCTCGTTTCAGAGGTTCTCAGATCAGACAAATACTAGCCCCTCCTTCCCCCCCTCCTCTGCCCTCACCCTTCCTCTGTCCAACCCCCGCCCCCTCTTCACCCCAAAATAGGGCAAATCTTCTCCATTGTGTTGCGACTGCCCAGTGTGAAATTCACTGTGACGTTAAATGTTTTCTAATGAATAATTACTGAATGGATACGCAGGGGGAATATGTGTAATGGATTGTAGACTGCATTTTAAAAGCATCTTTTTTGTCTCTGCTCCGTGGTATTTACAGGACAAAAACACTTGGCCTTTCTCTGAAGAAACGGGGGCTTTGGAGCAGGAGGGGGTGGGGGGTGGGGGTGGGGGGTGTAGGGAAGGCGGACCCGGGGCTTTGTGTCAATTAGATCCAATGGATTATTTTTTTAGATGTTTTTACAGAGAGTTGAGAATCAAAGGACTTCTGCCTTCCAAAGGAGAAGAAAAAACACACACACACAAAAACTAACAAAAGCTGTGAAAACCTTTGGTCCAAGTGTTGGTGTCGAGAATGCAAAACAGATTGGTGGAATTTTTCCCACTATGCTTCCCTTGGAAAAGAGAAATACCGTGGGGCTGTTTGGGACTCCCCCTCTCCCGGTCGCCCCCGGTCTGCGGTGTGTTGTGGTTGGGGTGAGTGAGCTCCGGATGATGGGCGTCTGGCCAACAGCCCCATGTGCTCCAGAGCGGTCATTAGCTCCTGTCTGCTCTGCCGGGCCGTCCACTCAGGGCCCCGCATCAAAGGCCAGTACGGCCCTCGTGCCTCCCTCCGTGGAGCTACCGGAGTGTGCTTTTTCTGCTCAGCGCTCCGCCAACGAGCCCCCTGCGACTTGACCTAAATCCCCCTCATTGATCCTGCGTGAATGTCCTCGATTCTGACGTGCAAATGTAATTGAACTGTTCTCGCGTTAGCTGCATGCATGGAAATAAAGAAGTGAATGAAGTTATTAACTGTGTGTGTGACACAGTAAGTCATGAAAGCCAAAGCGTAGGATAGCTAGTGGGTATTGTGCGACCGGGAGAGAAAGATTTTAGACACACGATCATTTGTTGACCAGAGCCTCGTCTCATTAGTCTTGTTGAAAAGATGACACAGCCACTCTGTATATCCGATAAATACAAAGACTTTGTCTTACAAGTGAAACTACTGGAGAAGGTGTGAAGTAAAACATCAGCACACAACCAGAGGGAGGCATAGGCCTAAGGGCTGCGTGTGCGCAATCTGGCCGTCCTGTGCGGGTGACGCTTCTCTGCTTCAATGGTTGTCCGCAGGGCCGCGAGGCGAGGGGAGCCGGGGGACAGCTGGACATGGAAGGAGCTCTGGTTGCCAGGGACAGGGTGGGCATCCAGGACTTTGTCCTTCTGGACGAGACCAGCGAGACGGCGTTTATGGACAACCTGAGGAAGCGCTTCACTGGTGACCTCATCTACGTGCGTCCGGGAAACAAACCAAACAACGAACGAAAAACTAACCTGTCGGTTCGGCTGGTTTTTGACTTGTTTGTCTCTCTTGTAGACCTACATAGGCACTTTGCTGGTGTCCGTGAACCCCTATAAGGATCTGGACATCTACAACAGGAAACAGATGGATATCTACATGGGCGTCAACTTTTTTGAGCTTCCACCACACATGTGAGTATGTGATGGTGTTTGAGCACGTTGAGGTGCATCATTTCATCACCACTCATCAAAGCGTTAATCTAATCCAGCCTGGATCGCTCTCTCCTGCTGCGTGTCTCTCCAGCTACGCCCTGGCCGACAACGCCTACCACACCATGCTGACGGAGCTCAACAACCACTTCATCCTCATCTCCGGAGAGAGTGGCGCTGGGAAGACGGAGGCCTCCAAGAAGATCCTGCAGTACTACGCTGTCAGCTGTCCCAGCACCACCCTGCTGGACAGGGTCAGAGATAGGATGCTGGTGTCCAACCCTGTACTGGAGGTCTGACTGTTCTACACACACACACACACACACACACACACACACACACACAGCATGCACTCATGCGCTTACAGAAACACACACACCAAATGTCATGTCCCTTCATATTCCTCCGCACAGGCTTTCGGCAACGCCAAAACACTGAAGAATGACAACTCCAGCCGCTTTGGAAAGTACATGGACATCCAGTTTAACAGCGAGGTAAGCTCTGACAGCTTGGAACCTATAGTATCTGCTCTGACAGCTTGGAACCTATAGTATCTGCTCTGACAGCTTGGAACCTATAGTATCTGCTCTGACAGCTTGGAACCTATAGTATCTGCTCTGACAGCTTGGAACCTATAGTATCTGCTCTGACAGCATGGAACCTATAGTATCTGCTCTGACAGCATGGAACCTATAGTATCTGCTCTGACAGCATGGAACCTATAGTATCTGCTCTGACAGCATGGAACCTATAGTATCCGCTCTGACAGCTTGGAACCTATAGTATCTGCTCTGACAGCTTGGAACCTATAGTATCTGCTCTGACAGCATGGAACCTATAGTATCTGCTCTGACAGCATGGAACCTATAGTATCTGCTCTGACAGCATGGAACCTATAGTATCTGCTCTGACAGCATGGAACCTATAGTATCTGCTCTGACAGCATGGAACCTATAGTATCCGCTCTGACAGCATGGAGCGTATAGTATCCGCTCTGACTGCATGGAACCTATAGTATCTGCTCTGACAGCATGGAACCTATAGTATCTGCTCTGACAGCCTGGAACCTATAGTATCCGCTCTGACAGCATGGAACCTATAGTATCCGCTCTGACAGCATGGAGCGTATAGTATCTGCTCTGACAGCATGGAGCGTATAGTATCTGCTCTGACAGCATGGAGCGTATAGTATCCGCTCTGACAGCATGGAGCGTATAGTATCTGCTCTGACAGCATGGAGCGTATAGTATCTGCTCTGACAGCATGGAGCGTATAGTATCCGCTCTGACAGCATGGAGCGTATAGTATCTGCTCTGACAGCATGGAGCGTATAGTATCCGCTCTGACAGCATGGAGCGTATAGTATCCGCTCTGACAGCAGTACAGTAGCACGGCTCTAAGGAGCAACGCCAGCGTAAACAATGTCGAATATAAATTCAAATATTAAAATACCTTAACTGCCTCTTCCACGCAGGGAGATGCGGTGGGGGGTCACATCCTGAGCTACCTTCTGGAGAAGTCCAGGGTGGTGCACCAGAACCACGGGGAGAGGAACTTCCACATCTTCTACCAGCTGGTGGAGGGAGGAGAGGAGGAGCTGCTCCGACACCTGGGTCTGGAGAGAGACAGCCAGCACTACAGCTACCTGGTCCAGGTGTGTGTTCAGTGGCTCTGCCACCCCACCCCGGGTGCGAGGGCTGGGTGCTGATGCGGGTGTCTGGTCTGCGAGGGCTGGGTGCTGATGCGGGTGTCTGGTCTGCTGGGGATGGGTGCTGATGCGGGTGACACTCTGTGCTGCTTCTCTCTGACAGGGGGAGTGTGCCAACGTGCCCTCGATCAACGACAGGAACGACTGGAAGACCGTGAGGAACGCCCTGCAGATCATGGACTTTGACGAGAGTACCATGGAGGTGAAATTACACCTTTTAGGGAAGACATTGGCTATTGATTAATTGCAATATTGGTTGTTATCGATTGATATTGATATTATTTAACCATTACCACACCATTTCTGTGTGTCTATGCGTGTGTGCATGTCTTTATTCAGCACCTGTTTGGGGTCATCGCAAGCGTTCTACACTTAGGAAACGTCCAGTTTGAGCCCGACAGTAAAAGCTACGCCAGCTTGGACACCGACGCAGAGCTCGGTTGGGTCTCCAAGGTAACCCTCGCTAGCTTCCCCTCTCTGACGTCTGGTCACCTGACCGCAGCCCTGGAATCTTCCTGAACTACAAAACCATGTTTTCCTTTCCTGCAGCTGTTGGGAATCAGTGCCCAGGTGCTCCAGGAGGGACTCACCTACAGGAAGATCGAAGCCAAAACCGATGAGGTGATGACGGGGGCATTTTAGGGAGACTCGTTTTGGATGGAAAGATCGAGATCTTTAGATCTGTATGTTTGCGTTTGTGTTCCTCCCCAACCAGGTCCTGAGCCCCTTCACAGTGGACCACGCCATCTACGCCAGAGATGCCCTGGCTAAAGCTATCTACGGTCGCACCTTCACCTGGCTGGTCGGTAAGATTAACGAGGCTATGGAGAACAAGGTGAGCAAAGACAGGAAAGAGGAAGTTGTATTTGGCACGTCGTAGTTCAAATGATTTAAAAAAAAAATGTGTCATGACAAATTGACTGATTCTGTGTCTTCAGGACCTATCAAGAAAGACAGTGATAGGGCTGCTGGACATATATGGCTTTGAAGTTTTTTACGTGAACAGGTGGGTGCCCCATGCGCTGTGACCGAGTCGGATCGAGACACACCGTAACGGATTGAGCGTTGTGGTCTGAGGTGTTTTACTTTCTCACAGCTTCGAGCAGTTCTGTATAAACTACTGCAACGAGAAGCTGCAGCAGCTGTTCATCCAGCTGACCCTGAAGGCCGAGCAGGAGGAATACGAGGCAGAGGGCATCGAGGTGAACGGCAGCTCTTTACATTTAGTCATTTAGCAGACGCTCTTATCCAGAGCGACTTACAGTAAGTACAGGGACATTCCCCCCGAGGCAAGTAGGGTGAGGTGCCTTGCCCAAGGACACAACGTCATTTTTTGCACGACCAGGAATCGAATCGGCAACCTTCTGAGTAATAAAATTCCCTAACCGCTCTGCCGCCTGAACTCTCACTCACGACAAAATTATATTCAGCTATATATTTATTTTTAATCATCATCAATGCTTTTTGTTTAATGAATGTGAGTCATGTGTCCGATTCTCTCTTTCTTTCCCTTGTCTTACCCCCTCAGTGGGAACCGGTCCAGTTTTTCAACAACAAGATCATCTGTGACCTGGTGGAGGAGAAGCACAGAGGCATCATCTCGGTTCTGGTGGGCGTCATCCCATCGCACCAAGCCCCTGACACTCAATCTGCATCTTGGCTACTGTCACATCATGCATGTTTACATCAGTCCTGGCAGGATTGGAAGCAGGGCGAGGAGGAGGAGAACTCATGAGGTTTGTTCCCCCAGGATGAAGAGTGCCTGAGGCCAGGGGAAGCGACAGACCTCACCTTCCTGGAGAGACTGGAGGAGAAGATGGGTTGTCACCCGCATTTTGTCACGTGAGTCCCTGGTAGCTTTCCTAGCTTACAGAGTTGTTGTGTGTACACAACCACCACTACACACTACATCTCTGTTTGGCTTTGTCCGGCTGGTCATCCACCAGCCACTTTAGTTCGATACAAGGCTCCTCTCAATGCAACAGTGTAACTCAAACCTTCACCTCCCCTCATCACTTAAGTCCAAATCCTTGGGACATTGTGCCGACAGATAGCTTGTCGTCACCCCCTGTGAGTTGACAGAATAGAAGGCTTAGTGTCTATCCCCTTCCTCCTCATCCCCCTCTCTGTCTCTCTGTATGCATGTCTCTCTGTCTCTGTCTCTCTGTTTCTCTCTGTTGCTCTGTCTCTCTCTGTCTCTCTCTGTCTCTGTCTCTCTCTGTCTCTCTCTGTCTCTCTCTGTCTCTTTATGTTTCTCTGTATCTCTCTGTGTCTATGTCTCTCTTTGTCTCTCTCTGTTTCTATGTCTCTCTCGGTCTCTATCCATCGCCTGGACTGCAGGCACATGCTAGCGGACAAGAAGACGCGGAAGACCCTGGAGCGAGGAGACTTCCGTCTCCTGCACTACGCCGGGGAGGTCACCTACTGCGTTGTAGGTAAAACACCTTCCTTGAGCGCCTCTGGACCTCTCTCACTGTCTCTCTCTCATGTCCTCACGCTGAGATTGTGTCTGTTTGTGTTTCCCTGAAGGGTTTCTCGACAAAAACAACGACCTTCTGTACAGAAACGTGAGAGAGGTAAGTTTGTGTGCAGGTGCCTCAGAGAACATTACGTGAGACCAAGATGTGGGCAAGGGAGGGGATTCTTTTCAATTGGTTCCTCAATTATTTACTCTCCTGTAGACTTATGGTAAATAATACAGGAGGCGAATGCTGTAAATCTGCTTGATGAGTCTTGAGTATCTACTTAATGGTATGTGTGTACTGTATGTGTGTGTATGTGTGTGTGCGTGAATGTTTGTGTATGTGTGTGTGTGTGCATGCATGAATGTTCCTGTGTGTGTGTGTGCTACGTGTGTCTCCACCTCCTCCCAGGTGATGCGGGATTCTAAGAACGCCATCGTGCGGGAGTGTTTCTCTGGCCTGGAGCCAGACAGCAGGAGGAGGCCTGAGACAGTGAGCAGGCTCCAATGAAACATCAACAAAACACCAACAAAACACCAACAAAACACCAGTAATGCACCAACAAAACACCAGCAAAGTACCAACAAAACACCAGCAAAGCAGCAACAAAACACCAGCAAAGCACCAGCAAAACACCAACAAAACTCCAACAAAACACCAACAAAACACCAGCAAAACACCAGAAAAACACCAACAAAACACCCACAGAAAGAATGGCGTGATTTTATTGAAATCACTTCATTTGATCCCACCCCCTTGAATCAAACTTGCAGTTCGCCACACTCTGTCAGGGACAGCCTGGTCCTTGACCCACACCACGTGTGTTTGACACCCAGACTGTTGGCGACCGGCTTGTCTGTTTGTCCGTAGGTGGCCACGCAGTTTAAGAGCAGTCTGCTGGGGCTGACAGAGATCCTCATGGCTAAGGAGGCCTGGTACGTCCGCTGCCTCAAGTCCAACGAGTCCAAGCAGCCAGGTCAGAGCCCCTCACTGCCGCCTGCCTCTCCCCTCGCTGGACCCTCCAGGCACGCCTAACCACTTCTACTTTCCTCAATAACACCTTCCCCTTGTCTTCCTCACACACACACACACACACACACACACCGCAGGACGGTTTGACGAAGTGCTGGTCAGGCACCAGGTGAAATACCTGGGCCTGATGGAGCATCTGCGGGTCAGGCGAGCCGGCTTCGCGTACCGACGGCGATACGAAGTCTTCTTAAAGAGGTTCCAGAGAGTACATCTCACTCACAGCATCCATCACTGACCAATCTTGCATTATGCATTATATCTATCATCATTATTATTACATACATAGCATTTACATATAGTTTTTCTTTATATTATATCTATACAGTATATCTATATACTATATAGTGTCATTACTGTTGCGAATCAAGACAAGAGCGAACCTTACCGGTCCCTACTGGTGTGATGGTGGTGTGTGATCCAGGTACAAGCCCCTGTGCCCAGCAACCTGGCCCCATTGGCATGGAGTTCCAAGCGATGGCGTGGAGGTGCTGGTCCAACACCTGGGCTACATGCCTCACGAGTACAGCATGGGCCGGTGAGACGCCCTGGTCTTCTCTTGACCTGGATCCTGGCCAGGCCCGGTCCAGGCTTCTCCTGTAGCCTTTGGGTTTTCAATGACAAAGGAAGGAGAACGTTCACACCTTTTTTTTTTCTCCCTTTTTGCCGCAGAACTAAAATCTTCATCAGGCATCCGAGGACGCTGTTTGCCACGGAGGACGCCTACGAGAGATGCAAACATGAACTAGGTATGTCCGCGAGTTTGACAGATTCATCACACAGTACGTATATTTATTATTCAACCGTTTTCTAAATAATACGCTGATACTGCAGCAACAAGGCTCCAAGCCAAGTACAAGGGCTACAGGGCGAAGGGAGAATTCAGAAGACAGAAGGAAGCCGGTGAGTATGGGACACATTTCCATCAACCGAATGAATCAAAGGCAAAAGACAATCGACACACATAATCCGAGCTAGGTGTCGAATCGGCGTGATATGCCTGACTGGACAAAGTTACATTACATTTACATTTAGTCATTTAGCAGACGCTCTTATCCAGAGCGACTTACAGTAAGTACAGGGACATTCCCCCGAGGCAAGTAGGGTGAAGTGCCTTGCCCAAGGACACAACGTCATTTGACACGGCCAGGAATCGAACCAGCAACCTTCTGATTACTAGCCCGATTCTCTAACCGCTCAGCCACCTGATTTACAGTGTGCCTTCTGTCCTTCAGCCACTAAGATTGAGACTTGCTGGAGAGGCGTCCAGGCCAGGAAGGAGAAGGACAGGAGAGCCTGGGCAGTAAAGGTCATCAAGAAGTAAGAGACACCCAGCCAATCATCACCCATCACCCCACAACCAGATCTAGACTTCTCCTTCATCCCCTTATAGTCCCATAGTGGAAGGGACATTCACACCAGTTATGATACAGAAACCGCTGTCGCTGACCGATCCTTTTTGTCCCCCCAGGTTTATTAGAGGGTACATGACCAGGAAGGAAGCCAAGACAACAGACAACTCCGAGTATCTGGTGTTCGTCCGACAGAGCTACCTGAACCGGCTGAAAGCCAGCCTGCCCAAGACGGTTCTGGACAAGACCACCTGGCTCACCCCTCCTCCAGTGATGCGGGAGGTACTGCTGCCTGTGTTTTACCCCAGGCTGATGGTGAGGCTTGTCGCTCATCACCCCGCACGAGGACGAGCCTCACAGTCCGTCCTCTCTCCGCCCACAGACCTCCGAAATCCTGCGCCAGCTGAACATGCGCCTCATGGTCAGGAAGTACGTCCGAGGCATCACTCCGCAGCGTAAAGCGCAGGTACGCGCACCCCCCCTGTCCGAATGAGGGGCTTGAGAAGGACTGCGTGTAGGGTTGCAGACCCCAAGCTTGGTTGTGTCTGTGGAGTCTCACTCGACATGCTGCCTGATGGAAACATCATGTTTCCAATGCGTTTTTTCTTCTCTTTCTCAGCTTCAGCTTAAGGTTATCACCAGCGCCATCTTCAAGGGGAAGAAGGACAGCTACCCAGCCAGTGTTGCTCAACCCTTTCTGGACACCAGGATCAGTCAGTACAGGAGTTGACTTTAAACCATTGCCATATATTGCACCCTTGCCATTTTTGCACCCATGTCATTTTGCACTAAGCACCCTATTTGTAAGCCTACTGTAAGTCGCTCTGGATAAGAGCGTCTGCTAAATGACTAAATGTATTTGTATTTGTGTATTTTTTTTACATTGTACATTATAGCTATTTTATACTTTATATTTATTTTATTCTACATACCTGTCCCCTTAGTATTAGTTTGTATTACTTAATTAGACTTTGCACCTTTTGTATAGTATAGTATAGTTAGACTTGTTTAAACTTACACCACTTATTTAAGATTTACTCCTATATGTTGAATGTATGCCCCTTCCTGCCAAAGTCAATTCCTTGTCTGTGCAAACTTTCATGGTGATTTAAACCCTTTCTGATTCAGATTCTGATTCACATCCTGCCAGCACACTCTTAACAATACAGTCTGACCTATCGCACCATATTCTCTTCACAGGTGAACAGGACATAAACATGAAAGTACTGCAAATGATTCGCAACGAACGTATCAAGGTAACTCTTTGAATGGTTTTGTGTGTACCATAGCAGTCAGAACTCATGTCCAAAAAAAAAAAAACAAGAGCCACTTTTTTCCTCTATATTCCTCTGGTTGAATGATCCATCTCTACCTCGCTCTCTCTCCTTCCTTCTTCATTCCCATCTCTCTCCACCCACAGTACAGCGTACCTGTGGTGAAGTATGACAGGAATGGGTTCAAGCCCAGAGATCGACAGCTCATCCTCACCACAACAGCGGCGTACATAGTCGATGAAGCCAAAGTCAAACAGCGGGTACTGTACACCACCCTCAGAGGTGAGTGGGGCCATTTACCTGGGCTGGATCTGATGAATGCTGTCACCATTTCAGGCTGTACTGACCTGTGTGAATGTTTGTTTTGGATGCAGGTGTGTCGGTCAGTAACTTGACTGATAACGTTGTCATTTTCCATGTTACATGTGAGGATGTCAAACAGAAGGTAATGTGAATGCACCTCTTGGACACGTAATCTGAATCTGGTAATCTTCATGTTTATCCTCCATTTGCTGTAATGTCAATTCCATGTGTGGTGTAACTTTTGTAATCCACTGCTCCTTAGGGTGACCTGGTCATGCAATGTGACCACTTGTTTGAAATGTTGACCAAACTCAGTGTGGTGGCTAACAAGCAGGGCGCCATTAAAGTGGTTCAGGGAAGGTGAGTTTCAGAAGGTGAAACCATGTTCTCAGAATCTTCCAGGTTGACACCTGACCCCTGTTGTTGTTTTTCCAGCATCAAGTTTGAATTCCAGGCAGGAAAAGAGAACACTGTGGACTTCAGCACTGGACAGGAGCCCATGGCGTACAAGGCCAAGAACGGCCACCTCATGGTGGTGAGGAATGGGTTTACCTGGGCGAGGGTGTGTGGTCAAGACATCCAGTGCTTTTGGAATGGGTCAGATCAGTAAATGAATGTTGTTTTTCGGTCACTGTAGGTGTCCACTCGTACCAGAGCCCGATGACCTTGATGCCACCAGGCACTGGACTACACATCAGCACCTACTCACCTCCAGACACCTGCGACAGGCCTTCACGCCTCGCCCACTTACATGACTGGATGTTCGTCATTTGCGTCAATTGGCCCACAATCTGATCCATACAATTTGTAAGCTAAATGCAAGGAACTTTTACAATAGACATGGGTGGTGATTCTTCTGTCACTGAAGAGTTAGCAGTTAAATTAAGTTTTGTATGGGGAAATAGATGTTAGAAACTACACCATCTCCCTTTCAACTACAATCTTCATATTTCACTAATTTTATAAGATTATATATCTATGTAACAGCTGTTTTTAAAGCCATATGTACCACAATTTTGTACTATGAGAAAAAAAAAAAACAAGCATCATAAATAGCTGGTATAAATACTTTATTGTTGGTATAAATACAGTATATGTAAAATATTCTGTGTGCATGTTTGTTTGTAGAAACAAGATTTATCTAGAAGTACCGAAGTTCGTTAAAAAGACACACATTTGCATCTGGCTTGTGGACATAGTACACGCGTCTTACTGACTGCTATGGTGAGGGACAGGTCTAATTCCTCTGGCTGTTAAAAGCTTGTTGGGAGCCAGGCCTCTTTCTCTGAGGGGGGGGGGTGTCTGGTTTCACTCATTCATTCCAGCCATGGGCTCCATCATCCAATCACCCTGGAACATTCAACACCTCCTGCCACAGCTCAGGTTCTCACCTTTGAAATGATCACTTGCGAGGAACTTAGGAACACTTAATTAAATAGTCATCAAAAAAAGATGTCTTACGGGTCTCTGAAATAGGCTACAGCCGCCATTACCTCCAAATCTGACATATTCAACAATGGGTATTGTCATTGTGATTTCAATACGAATGAATTCAAATGAGGCCACGACCTGAGGGATACTACTTGGTCGAAGGCTGCCATCCTCTGATAGACCACTGTCTCCTAGTGGGGATTTCTGGAACAGCAGGTTCCCTGCCATGATCAGGTGTCTTAACACTAAGTAACAAATGAGCATGTATGACAGCACGTATGACATACCAAAACAGTATTAGACAATAAACATCCGACTTGTCTACTGCACATATCGCATGGCTCTTATTTTTCTGGCTGTTTATCGAGGCTGTAAGGAGGGAAACAAAGAAACACACATTGACAATGATTTCTACTGGAGCCATGACTATGCATAAAATCCTTTTCATATTAAAAACAAATACTGCAGGTCCATACACTAGCATACACGACCTCAAGACTCTGCTGGGACACACAGAACAGCGACACACCTCTAGATACCTCTTCACACAAGACAATAAAACACTTTCATCAGATAACTACCAAAAAAAGGGAATTCACCACTTTAAACCAGTTTAAGTTTGAACCCTCTCACCAAGCCAACTTCTAGAGGGTGGTAGGATGAGAGATAGAGTGGGGGAGAGAGAGAGGCATGGGGTGTAAGGCACAGGCGACGGTCCAGCACCAGAGTGCTCTCCTGGAGTGTGGGGGAGCGGGGCTGGGGGGGATGTTGCTTGATAGGACAGCAGTCACTGGTGGTGGTGGTGCGTGCGATCGTCGGGCCGCTTGACGTGGATCCGGCGAACCCTGTCGATGCGGTCGCGCTCGTCATCCTCGTCAAGGTGGTGGGAGCGTCCGGCGGCGCCCCCCGTGGCCTCCAGGAGGGCGTTGTCGGGGCCACGCCCGTCCTGGGACTCGTACAGCAGGATGTTGAGGGTCTCCTCGTAGATGCGAGCCTCGGGGAACTCCACCTGAGGAACGGCAGGGGGAGGAGCTTAGAGGACGCCGACACGTTAAACACTCTAAAGAACGAATCATCATCACAAACCCATCATCCAAAAACACCCGCTCTAATCCAGAATCCTAACATCCCATTCTCAGCCCAGACCTGCAGCAGGCTAGCATGTTACCTTGGTCTGCTTCTTCTCCGTGGCGTAGACTATGGAGGTGCAGCACACCTCTGCGATCTTGCGGCCCTGCCCGTAGAAGGACCAGCAGCAGATCTCATCTCCGATCACGTCCTTGATGAACAGCACGCGGTTGTTGAAGCGCAGCGACAGCTTGTCAAACAGCTCGATGTTCTTCAGCATGTTGTCGTCGGAATTACTACGCCCAGAGAAAGGACAGAATATGAGGTTGGTCACGGCACAAGGTAGTTAACAGGGATGTGAATAATAAGCTCAATATCTTATCATTTTCGTCTCTCTTAAAAATTTAGAAATCGTCACCTGGTGTAGGAGTATTTGTTGTTGCTTCTGTTGTACAGGAGCTTGACTGTTGGCTGTAGACACAAAGTGGAAATCAGCAGCCAATCACAGGTCAAACCTAGAACACAGGCAGGTACAACAGCAGACAGAACGACTTTGATTGGAGGACCGTAACCTTGTTAGAGGTAGCGATGAGTCTCTGCTCCTCCTTAGATGATGTCACCAGGGGAACTTTACAGAACGGCTCGTAGGCGTCTTTGTTCTAGAACACAGGAGACGGAACCTCAAGCAACATGTCAAGAGACGTGTTCACAACAGCTGCGTCGCCACGTGGGAACAACCCAGGAGGGCGGTCCCGGAGACGGGGGGTCTGGAGGGGGACTGTACCTGCAGAGCGGCCTGGCATTCATCCGCCAGGCCCTGGACCAGGTAGTACTTGGCCTCCGCCAGTAGCTCCTCCGTCTCCCTCCGGCTGTCTGGCAGGGGCACCGCCCCGTCCCTCAGGTAGTTCAGGACGGTCCCAAAGTGTTTCCCACAGCGGTCGATCAGAATCCAGCCTGGGTGAGGGGGTGAGAGGTGGTCAGGATCGGACAGATCCCTCCTCCCGTGACGTCAGACAGACGGGACAGATGTGGGTGGAGCCTACCTTCACTGTCTGTGAGGACCTCCATCCTGCCGCTGAACATGGCCTTGAGCATGGTGTCCTGCTTGGTCAGCGTCTGCATGGTGGTGTAGTAGAGTGCGCCGCCCACGTTCAGCTTCACATACTTCGAGCTGGGGCTGGAACCTTTGAACGAAGTGGTACGGGTCGTAGCTGCAGGCAACCCCGTGCTCACCACGCTCTCTCCTGACATCTCTTCCTGTTATGACATCATACAAATGTTTGACCACTCTGTGGATGACCAACCGGAGACAGAATGCCACCGTCTCTAGTGCCCTGACACCATAAACCAATACAAGTAATGGGATTTATTTTAAATGAGTTAAAATAAATACACGCAATACATACATAAATCCAAGCCGCTTATAATATATCACAGACACTAACAAGCCAATGGTAAGTGTCTAACTTGCTAGCTTGCCCGAGAGACTAGCCAGTAGCTACACAAAGAACGTCTTCCGTACTTGAAAACAGCAACCATTTAATCATTTCCAAAGTAAATACACATGATAATTAAGCAAAAGGATTATTCTGTGATATTTACCATAGAACCCCAAACAGCCTTAAGAATTCAATTGGTTACCAGTCTGAAAGAGGTAGATAGATGTTGTAAGAATTAGCTAGCAGACTGACCACTTCCGGACTGTTGCGCACTTATAATGACGTCATTAGTGAAAGGTTTTTTGGGGCGGTGCACCCAAAAAACATTAAATGCTATGCTCCTTGTTGTTACCGAATGCGTTTGACTTGTCCAATCATTAGGGATTACAACGGATTAAAATGCTCTTTAAATGTAATATTAGAATATAAATTAATTTCCGTACTTGAAAGAGTAACAGATCTTCGTCCCCTGGTCCACATGACCAGTAAGAAATGTTCCACACGCACTCTAGCCGCGACCTAGCAATTGCAGTCGAACGTGATATCCCACAAGCAGTGCTTCTGCGTATCTGACACTGTGCTGGTGTTTATTGAATACAAACCAAATATTCCACTGTCAAACAATGCAATATGAAGATTTGATCAAGTTCAACGATTATCACCATGGCAAAGTGATATCCAACTCGGAATGTTTTCAGTGCGACAGTGGGAGGATTAATGGCTGCAGTTACTGTAAGAATCTTCTGTTATTGTTTACATATTGAAACCGCAAAACTTATGGCCTCTTACAATAATGATGTCATTGGCAGACAATCATAATGTTTTGTTTAGTGCGGGTCAACATCGTTGATTTATCGTGAAAACGCTTTTCTTTATAGAATGACATTGGTGTGACGAAGTGTTATGCTTGCCAGCTAGCTATTAGCTATCTTGTTAGCTAGTGGTATCCATTAGTGTGCGCTGTCAAGCTATCTAGCTAGCGCTAGCTTTGCTTTCTAGAAGTAGTTACAGTAGGTTGCAAGAAAACATAATACCAATTACCAGGGAAGTGAGTAACGGTATAAACGATATAAACGGTTCATAATGTGCGTTTATGCAATGCCTTACTTGTTGAAGACAGTGCAAATCCATGCATTAGAATATGTTGATGTTATTTAAATATGTATTTTGTTATTGTCCACAGAGATGACAGATCGAACAGTTTTCGCTGGGCTATTCTGTAGGTCGATATAGATAATGCTTAAGTGACTGGAGAAGTGCCTCGTGAGTCACAAGGTCCAGAATACACCAGCAGGGAAATTACACAGAAGGGTAAGGAAAGCCAACCGGTTAGAATGATGTTTGGACATCATCATCATGCCAATACACTCGTAGTAGGAATCAAAAAATATCTCACAATACTGTCAAATCAAATAATATGACCAAATAATATTGTCAACAAGGTGCTATTGCCCCCCCCCCCCCCGCCCCCTAAACCTATCCTTTTTACTTGTCGTTTTATCAGGGGTGCACAATGTTTAGTGCAACTCAGAGTTCGAAGTCAGAGTTCCTGGATAAAGCCAGACTGGCACGTGAGGAGAGAAAGGGCTACAAAGAGAAGGAGAGAGCGGCTACGCTAATCCAGGCCCTCGTTAGAAGATTCCTCTGCCGCTGCAGACTCCAGAAGCAAATACGGTTAGTTCTCTCAATACATTTAGTCATAATAGGCTACCGTCATGAACCGTGATGACTAGTAGACTCAGAAGTCTTGTTATTTGGTCTTTCTGAGCCGTATGCGCTTTTTCTTCCTTCATGAGATGCATGTTCTCTTTCTGTCTCAACAGGAAAGACGTGGATGACTTCTTTCTAACCTCTGATGCAGGGACATCAAAAAGAAACGCACTATCCATTTTTAAAATTGCACGGAAGTTATTATTTATATATTGCCAAGATGATAAGCTGGTGAGTTGGCTTATTTGTTATAATGGTAGTCATTTAGCGATTCATATTTTTAGCAGGTATTTATCAAACCAGCGTTAAAAACTCCTAGAAATATGGTGCTCGGTGCTGTTTGCATGAATGAATTGAAACTTTCTTTTGGATTAACAGCGGTTTGAGAAGCTTTGCCGTTCTATACTTGCCAGTATGGAGGTTGAAAACGAGCCCAAAGTAAGTCTGTAACTGACAACTTTGGATTACTTAAATGATTTATTTCTGTACAGATCCTAATAACTTTTCATATTTCTGTTGGTTTTCAGGTTTGGTATGTGTCCTTGGCTCTCTCCAAAGACCTTACCATCGCTTGGATCAAACAGATAAAAGACGTTCTGTGGGTCTGCTGTCAGTTGTTGAAGAAGTTGAAGGTACCGTGAATCTAGTCACTTGAACGGTTTTCCTGATTGAAGGTCAATGATTTGGGGCGTTGGAATGTAATAACGCATCATATCCTGCTGTGTCCCTCAGCCTGACATCCTGCAGGACAACAAACTAGTGACTCTGTATCTCACCATGTTGGTGACCTTCACTGACCCCTCAACTTGGAAGATAATGAGAGGAAAAGGTCAGTCCCACACTAAAACCAAATGATAGTTAACATGTTTCTCTTCCAATGTGCGGTGTGCTGTCTGACAAACACAACGATACACGTTTCCCTTTTCTCACCACGCCAGGGGAAGCTCTCAGACCAGCGCTGACTCGTATCTGCGAAAACATCATGGGACATTTGAATCAAAAAGGATTCTACTCTGTTCTGCAGGTGCGCTTGTTCTCCCTCGCTCGTCAGTCATACGACTTCAGCACCGCCATTTGTGTTCTTAACCGCTAATCTTTCCTATGTTAGATTCTTCTCACCAATGGATTGGCCCGCTCCAGGCCCTCTCTCTCCAAGGGAACACTTACAGCAATATTTACACTGTCACTAAGGTGTGTTGTCAGTGGACCTTTAGTCCACTTTTGAATAAATGTAGTCTGTGTTTAGGCAGTAGTGAGCAGGCCTACCCAAGATTTGTCTTCCTCCAAGGTTGTTGTTTTTCTTATTTTGATTTGGACCTTTTATCACATTGTGCTTAGGACAGTGCTCTGGCTCACATTGATGGGCCAGTCTATAGAAACAGGGACAGGAGAATGCACAGTGTTCAGAGCCTGTTTCAGTCTATAGAAACAGGGACAGGAGAATGCACAGTGTTCAGAGCCTGTTTCAGTCTATAGAAACAGGGACAGGAGAATGCACAGTGTTAAAAGCCTGTTTCTGTTTCCAGACCAGTTATCGCTGCTCACTTCTCGGACAACCTCCTGAGATCTTTCCTCCTCCACATCATGTCTGTCCCAGCCGTCGTATCTCACCTCAGCGTGCTCACCCCAGAGGTAAACACTCACTTTTACTGACGGCCACATGTAGGTCTGCTGAATTCCGTTTTGAGGTGGATTGTGATTGGCTCTGGTTCCGTGTGTGCTTCCTGGACACAGTGCATGGCCTCCATCCAGACTCATGACCTCCTGAGGAAGTTCATCCTGTTCCTCAGCCGTGAGGAGCAGTGTGGAGACATCTGTGTGTGCTTGGAGGGAAGCCACACCCTCTGCCTGCTGGGTAGGAGAGATTTGATGGTTTGATGTTGGACGTAGATTCATTTTATGGGGCTCTGAAGGAGGTTGAAGGTCGGAGGTTTATGGGTTATTTTTGTAGACGTTCCGGAGATGCTTGCTGTCGAATTTGTCCGACTGTCCCCTTTCCTAGGTCATTTGATTTGTATTGATCTGTGATCTGCTTGTCCTCTGTAGGAAACCTGATCCACTTGGGCTTCCTCAGTGAGAAGGTGCTGGAGGAGGAGGCCAACCATTTTGTGAAGGACCTCACTGACATGCTGTCCTATTGCCAGAGATACGTTTCCCAGAAGAAGTCCAACCTCACACACTGGCACCCGGTGCTTGGCTGGTTCTCCCAAACTGTAGACTACGGGTGGGTAGGAGAACCTCCCAGTCTGAATGTGGAATCAATCATAAGGAAAATCAAAAGACTCATGTCTCTGTTTCTCCCTTATTTCCCCCCTCTTCTCTTCTCCTCCCCAGCCTGAATGAGTCCATGCCGCTGGTCACCAGGCAGCTCCAGTACCTGTGGGGTGTTCCTGTGATCAGGACTCTCTTCTCTGACGTCCTCAGTAAGAAACTAGAGAGCCAGGAGCCCGCCCCTCCACCTCAGCAGCCAACCACGTCGCAGAACAACCTGCCAGTCAAGAGTGAGTCACATCGAACTGTAAAGACAGCATTTGAAATGCAGCAGGCGTATTGCCCAGGACCCAAGGACAGGCAATGCTGGGAAGTTGTTTGGATGAGCAGTTCGCGACGAATAAATAATGAAATCATTTCCCCTAGACCTTTTCAAGCGGGCGTTCCAGAAGTCGGCGTCCGTCCGGAACATTCTGAAGCCAGTGGGGGGGAAGAGGGTAGACTCTGTGGAGGTGCAGAAGGTGTGCAGCATCTGTGTGCTTTACCAGACGGCCCTCACCACCCTCACACAGATACGACTGCAGATCCTCACTGGTAAGTGTCTCAGCGCACACACACACACACACACATTCACACACTCACACACACACACACTCGCGCACACACACACACTCGCACACACACTCACAGCACACTGATTCACTCTGCCCCCTTGGTGTTTCCTCAGGCCTGACCTACCTGGACGACCTGCTGCCTAAGCTGTGGGCGTTCATCTGTGAGCTGGGCCCTCAGGGGGGTCTCAAGCTGTTCATGGAGTGTCTGAACAACGACACGGACGAGTCCAAGCAGCTCCTGGCCATGCTCATGCTTTTCTGCGACTGCTCGCGACACCTCATCACGTAGGCCCCCCCAAACTTTCCCGTCCAATCGAAACTCTCCGTTACGAGAGCGAGATAAAAATCGCATGCGAGCACATTCGTGTGGACGAACGGTGGGCTCGTTGGGTGGCAGCGACTCACCCCTGTCTCCTTCTGTTTGCCGCAGCATCCTGGATGACATCGAGGTGTACGAGGAGCAGATTTCATTCAAGACTGAAGAGCTCGTCACCATATCTTTCTTCCTGAACACGTTCGTGTACAAGATGGTGTGGGATGGCATCTTGGGTAAGTGTCTTCCCTGCTCCAACCCCCCCCTTCCCTCCGCGTCAGCTGTCAGCTAAGCTAAGTAAGCTAATCATGTTTGTGACAGAAAATGCCAAGGGGGAGAAGCTGGACCTGTTCCACAGCGTCCATGGCTGGCAGATGGTGCTCTACGAGAGGGACTGCAGGAGAAAGTTCTCCCCTGAGGACCACTGGCTGCGCAAGTGAGTGACCGGCCTTGATAACACGATAAACGAACAGATCCAGACTGCCCCGAATCGGTGCTGTCCCCAGAGGATCACTGTGGAGCGCTGGCTGACGGTAGTGGTGTTATTGGCTGTTAATCTCTCCTCCGGTTCCTCCAGGGACTTGAAACCGAGCTTACTGTTCCAGGAGCTGGAGAAGGGGAAGAGGAGAGCACAGCTGATACTGCAGTACATTCCTCACGTTATCCCTCACAAGAACGTAAGGGGAACCGCGGGTGAAAATACCCATCTTCTAGAACATTGGTTTAGTTTCTTGTCCTCCATTCGGTCAGCCTGTGATGCGTCTGATTGGTCGTTCTTGCCTTTTAGAGGGTCCTGTTGTTCCGGAACATTGTTACCAAGGAGAAGGAGAGCCTGGGATTGGTGGAGACAAGCTCCGCCTCCCCCCACGTTACCCACATCACCATTCGCCGCTCACGAATGCTAGAGGTATGAAGCTGCCTTTCTTTCTACTGTACAGGCAGCGGCAACAACAGTCTCCGCCAGACGCTAACCTTTGACCCCTCGTGTGTGTCTGTCCAGGATGGATATGACCAGCTCCGTCGGCTGCCTGTCAACTCCATTAAAGGGGTCATACGCGTGAAGTTCGTCAACGATCTGGGGGTGGACGAGGCTGGAATCGACCAGGACGGAGTCTTCAAGGAGTTCCTGGAAGAGATCATCAAGAAAGTCTTCAACCCAGCGCTCAATCTCTTCAGGGTACTGAGCTCTTTCAGCTGTCTGGTAACCGTGGCGATTGACTTCCTGCTGATGACGATGGTGTTGATGATGATTTGATGTTATTATTTTGTTCACAGACCACCAGTGGAAACGAAAGACTATACCCCTCCCCGACATCCTACATTCACGAGAACCACCTGCAGCTCTTTGAGTTTGTGGGGAAGATGCTGGGAAAAGCCATGTATGAGGTACGACCAACAAAACTCTCCGGATAAGAGCGTCTGCTAAATGACTGAATGTAAATGTCTGACCTTGAGCTTGACCGTGGACCTGCGTTCTGTGTGTCCAGGGCATCGTGGTGGACGTGCCCTTCGCCTCCTTCTTCCTCAGCCAGGTCCTCGGTCACCACCACACCACCTTCTACAGCTCCATAGACGAGCTGCCGTCGCTGGACTCTGAGTTCTACAAGAACCTCACCTCCATCAAGGTCAGTGGTTGCTGTGGCCGTTAAATACGGTGTCTTGACTCTGACCACCAAGATACCGTTAGAACTATGCACTTCTGATCCTTGGCCCTCTGTAGTCTACTTCTATATTTTTATATTTATATCTACTTTTTATATTCCTGTAGGTGCCTGCTAAATGAATAAAAGGTCAAATGTAAATGTCTCCTTGAAGACCCAGAAATACCACTTTGATGTCCTTGTTCGCTCACTTTCTACAACGTCCTGGTTTTCTCTCCTCCTGTTTGTCGTCTTGTGATTGGTCGATCTGGTCGTTCGCGTCGCAGCGCTATGACGGGGACGTCGGCGACCTGGGACTGACGTTATCGTATGACGAGGACGTCATGGGACAGGTGAGGGCTCGCCTTCCAAGAACACGTAGAAATGTGAAGGTACAGGAAGAGACACACCTTTAACGCTCTGCGTGTGTTCCTTCACAGCTGGTCTGTCACGAGCTGATACCGGGGGGGAAGACCATGTGTGTCACCAATGAAAACAAGTGAGTCGACGCATGTCTGGTTTGGTTTAATGTTTTGGCATTTCAGCTGTCAAACACCCTTGTTAGGGTCGAAAACTCCTATTCTTGCTCCATACATCCCTGACTTTGTCCCCTCCCCTCCCCTCCCCTCCCCTCCCCTGTCTTCCCCTCCCCTGCAGGATCAGCTACATCCACCTGATGGCCCACTTCCGCATGCACACCCAGATCAAGGAGCAGACGGCCGCCTTCATCAGGGGCTTCCGCAGCATCATCAACCCAGAGTGGCTGCACATGTTCTCCACCCCGGAAGTGCAGCGCCTCGTCTCCGGGGACAACGCCGAGATCGACCTGGATGACCTCAAGTGCGTGACCCCTCTGTCTTCCCGGTGTATCATTGGCGTGCAATTGTTTATTGTTGTCCTCATACAGTACATACAAAGACAATCTCACAATCTCCACCTCTGGTCTCCAGGAAACACACTGTTTACTACGGCGGCTTCCACAGCAGTCACAGGGTCATCATCTGGCTGTGGGACATCCTGGCCAGTGACTTCACCGCTGAGGAGAGGGCCATGTTCCTCAAGGTGAGCCTCGCTGACCCTCCCTCCACAGCCAGCCTCCCCTCCACAGCCAGCCTCTCCTCCACAGCCAGCCTCCCCTCCACAGCCAGCCTCTCCTCCACAGCCAGCCTCTCCTCCACAGCCAGCCTCCCCTCCACAGCCAGCCTCCCCTCCACAGCCAGCCTCTCCTCCACAGCCAGCCTCTCCTCCACAGCCAGCCTCCCCTCCACAGCCAGCCTCTCCTCCACAGCCAGCCTCCCCTCCACAGCCAGCCTCCCCTCCACAGCCAGCCTCCCCTCCACAGCCAGCCTCCCCTCCACAGCCAGCCTCTCCTCCACAGCCAGCCTCTCCTCCACAGCCAGCCTCCCCTCCACAGCCAGCCTCTCCTCCACAGCCAGCCTCCCCTCCACAGCCAGCCTCTCCTCCACAGCCAGCCTCCCCTCCACAGCCAGCCTCCCCTCCACAGCCAGCCTCTCCTCCACAGCCAGCCTCCCCTCCACAGCCAGCCTCCCCTCCACAGCCAGCCTCCCCTCCACAGCCAGCCTCCCCTCCACAGCCAGCCTCTAAGGAGGCTGTGAGGGGTTGTTTTTAGGTGACCGTGTTCAGAGGTGACCGTGTTCACAGGTGAAGCCTCTGTTGTTGTTTGTGTTTGGTAGTTTGTTACCAGCTGTTCCAGACCGCCCCTCTTAGGGTTCGCCTACCTCAAGCCCCCGTTCTCCATCCGCTGTGTGGAGGTCTCTGATGATCAGGTGAGATTCCTTTTTGTATTTTTTTTTTATCACCAACGTCAACAGGGGGACATGTTGTTTACGAGCTGTTGTTTATCTGCAGTTGTTTATCTGCTGTTTATGTGCTGTTGTTTATCTGCTGTTGTTTATCTGCGGTTGTCTGTGTGTCTCCAGGACACCGGGGACACCCTGGGCAGTGTCCTCCGCGGCTTCTTCACCATCAGGAAGAAGGAGCCTGGAGGTCGCCTGCCCACCTCCTCCACCTGCTTCAACCTGCTCAAGCTGCCCAACTACAGCAAGAAGAGCATCCTGAGGGACAAGCTGCGCTACGCCATCAGCATGAACACAGGCTTCGAGCTCTCCTAACTGGGGCAGCCTGGAGGCCAGGGGGTTGGGGAAAGCCCCCTTATCCAGGCTTAGGGGTCAGGCTTGCCCGGAACAAATCAAGTCGGCGGAGCACTCCATCCCCCTTCGTCTCAGCCAGTCCAAGACAGATTAGTTCCACCCCCCCCCTCCCCCGCCCTCAGCCAGGGAGACCCCCCTCCCCCAAACCTCCACCCAAGGGCTCCCTGCCCCGTTTCTTCCCAGGTTACCATGACAACGTTTTTAAGTTTCTTTTTTTTAAAGGGCACCCGTCGCTTTGAGTGTGAATTCGTGGACTTTCTGATGAAGCGGAAAGGAAAGAAAGTCATCCGAGCTGTCTGATTGGAGAGCTTGCTCTGTCCTCCACTCTTACCACCCCCACTGAAATTCAACCCTCCCCAGAACCCTGTCTTTCACTCTCTCTCAGGCCTGGATCTGTCGATACTCGGATCTAACACTCCCATGTCAAGTGAACTGGAAAGCAATATAGATGCAATGCAAGCCATTAGACACGCAAAATGACTCTCCACACGAGCAAGACCAAGGGATGTTTTATTATACTGGAGTATATTATCCGGGCAACTTTCCGAGTCTTTGTGGAACATGATGAAAGCACCTTTTTATAAAGAGACGACAAATCACTGCCTCATGTTCAACAACAATCATGAAGGAGGACTGGTCTAGACCAGGTCACATGACTAAACCAGGTCACATGACTAGACCAAGTCACATGACTAGACAGGGTCACATGACTAGACCAGGTCATGTGTCCATGCCTGTTTCCATATGTGGATATTGTGTCCCTTGTTAATCGACGTGTGAAATATGGACGACTTGGCTGATCTCTCTGTAAACACAACCCTTTTCCTGAATGCCCTTCCCCCTTGTCTCTCCTCTATGTGACCGTGCACCCTGATAAGAACTTCAGATATTGCACAGCAATGCAATTATAATACTAAAAGCGATTTCACATGTTCCTCATGTCGTCTGACACAGACCAGGATGTCACATCTTAAGAGTATTCACTTCAGTTCTTTTTTTCTTTAGATAAACAGATTGGACGTCGTCACTGGAATGCTTTCGCTATGATTTGCTGTTCCAAACTGCGGCGCTAGAACGCCGCTAGTCTGTGTTTCCGGTGGTTACACAGCCCCACAGAGTCTGTCACAGTGAAGTCATCGATGAAGAACCGTAGTCCGTCTGCAAGGATTCAACCGACGATTTGTCACATGACACCGAGTGCCTCCTGTATGTCCCATTCTCACGCGTCCTGTTCCATGTGGAGTGTTCCTTCTGGAGTGTTCCATCTGGAGTGTTCCATCTGCAGTGTTCCATCTCGAGTGTTCCATCTCGAGTGTTCCATCTCGAGTGTTCCTGCGTCTCTTGGAACCAAGCCATAAATACAGATAAAGGCATTTGTTAGGATTCTTGATCCAGCTTTGAGGAGCCAGCAGAGATCCTACAGCGACACCCTCCATCACCAGTCCACCAACCAACAACCGTCTGGTTTCATTTCTCAGTGACTGAAAGGATGCTCTCGCGTCAGTGGACCTTATAGCCATGCGGAACTGAGTTCAGAAAAGGAGCAAGCCCTGCTACATGATGTCATGGGTTGGTTGATCACCTGCTTAACTGAAATGTAACCACACCTTTCCCACGCAGATTTGACCAGTATGCAGCCAATAGTGTCCCCAGTGGTTTAATGCTATTCTACCTAAAAGATCCATGGGCCGAAATCTGTGACCTGTCTCTGCGTGAAGTGGCAGTTGGTATTAAAATCGTCTGTACTGTGCGTTGTCTCTCTATTTAAGTTAAATTAAAGTCATTCCGCAAATGGAGGCAATCGGAACAATTTTTTCTCTCTATGACAGCTATTTCCCTATTTATGGTGTTGTCGGCAATGCAACATTTTACTCATCATTTTGGCCTTATCAATGCGTGTTGTAGAACTACCCCTTTCAAAAATAAATATTTAAGCAGTGTTATGTGGCTTAAAAATTGTAACGCTACATAAAAATCGAGCTTCATTGAGACTTGTTCCTAGTGAGAGAGACACTGACAGATACCTCATAAGCTAATGTGTATGATGATAATTCTCATCAATTTTAAATGATGTCATGAAATCTAGCTATATGAGTATCAACTCTTTTTTATAAATTCAAAAAAAATCCAGGAATTGGTCATCGTGGTCCTTTCGAACAGTCTCCTTTTTAAAAGTGTCTTTTAAACAGGTTGCACTATGTGATATAAAGTTGTTGAAAAGGCTCCTGTGTGAAACGTGTAAGATATGATATTATCTCTGCTGTAAAACATTAACATTGAGTCATGTATGTTAACCATTCATTAAAAAATCTTTAACATCCCAAACGTGCTTATGTTATATCATTTACTCGGTTTTAAAGTGCAAAGTTAGTCCCGATAAAGTCAGATGTGGCTTGGCGTTTCAGATTTATGAACGCATCGTTATCATCATTTCATGCACCTGTTGGTATTTCTGATTTTCGTCATCCAGTATTGAGCGCTGCAGCGCAAATTCAAACAATGACCAATAAGCAGACGCCTCAGAGTTTATATGACACGGACAGGTTAAATTAGTCCATTTTGGACAACAAGCGATTATTTTAGCAAACGTTTGGGTGAGTGGATTATGGTGTTAGTGCGCAGGCTCGAATCGAAACTTTACAAAGGCTGAGGGTGTACAGCGTTCCTTATATCACGGGCCTTGGGGAAAAATCAACAATTGACCATTCCGTGAATCATGAGCAGTCCGCCAAGTCCTTCTCCAACGCGATGGTTCAAAGCCTTACGCAGGTAAGTGTGCGAGGAAAACTTTGGAGACTTATTCCGATTCTGTACACTACTTTGTAAAGGATTCTTGAACATGTTAAGTTTATTGTAATTTTGAGTTTCACTGACAACAGCGTAAACATTAGTTTTGATCAGTGTCGCCAAGTGCAGCGTAGGTGATTGAAGGTATACATTTGGGGTACCATTTTCTGATGGCTGTCTTTGTACTCATTTTCTGATTGGATGAATTCTCTTGACAATCTCCCCTTACTCTGTGGGCTGTCCTTACTAGGCCCTTAAACAGATTTAAAACTGCAAACATATTTAAGAGGCCCACATTTCACAGAATTACTGTACAGGAACAACATGGGTGGAAAAGCCAGAGCGTGTTATACATGCAAGAGGAACGGACGGCTAACATGCAGACGGTACTAAATGTGATCATGGAAATAAAGTAGTGAGGTATAGCTCAAGAGGGTGGGGCATGGTTAATAATGGTAGTATTCGTCTGTAATTTGCCCTGACTTTGCCCCACATTTGAAAGGTAGGCGATGTTTACAGTGGAAAAAGTGACCTGTCTGTGTGGTGCAGGACCAGACTTGGGGAGCCCTGCTTGAAGACCAATGCTCTGGAGACTGTTGAGCTTCTGAAGAGGGCGAGAGCTGCCTTTCAGGCTGGACGCACTCTGAAGGAGAGCTTCAGGCTGGCCCAGTTGGAGGCCATCCTGCGCATGTTGACGGAGCACGAGTGTGACTTTGTGGACGCGCTCGGGAGAGACCTCCACAAGGTGAGAAACACTCCTGGCGCTGATGACGTGAAACGTCTGGTCTCCTTGTACGGGGGACTATTGGCGGTTATGCTAAACAGTGTTTCTGACACGTGCTGTTGTTGTTTTGCTGTGGTGTGCCAGCCCCGGTTTGAGACGGTGTTGTCAGAGCTGATGCCGGTGAAGAACGAGGCTCTCTACGCCATCAACAACCTCAGGAAGTGGATGGAGCCACAACGGGTTGAAAAAAACCTGGTAAGATGGCGCTTGCATGAAAAAGGAGTAAGGAGAACATGGGTTGTCGTATGGAAAAGCTATCCACACACGCCCCGGCCTTGTTTACGTGGTGTTATGTAGGACTAAGACGAGCTGATTGGGCCGGCTCCACACAATGCTTTGCTTTGTTGCCGGGAGTTGCGCGTGTTCTCCTGAGAGATTAGAGGTGGGAATTTCAGCAGGCGTTCCTTGTTCAGTCCCAGCTCAGACTGAGCTCATCCATCTTTACTCACCCAGCATGTCAACTGATGACGACTGTGACTCATGACTGTGGTTTATTTTCACTGCCTCACGTGAGCCCCTCTTTCTTGGGTCCTGTGACGGAGTAGGCGACCACATTGGACGACTCTCTGGTGGTCAGCGAGCCCCTGGGGGTGGTGCTGGTCGTGGGGGCCTGGTACAGCCCGGCCCAGCTCTGCCTGGTGCCCCTCGTGGGGGCCATCGCCGCAGGTAAAGATGGTCGGAGATCTGATTTAGGGGGTCTCGCCCGTCGTAGGTTTGTGTCAGTGAACGCAGCGGCACGTGTCGGATCTGTTGTGCTTTCGCAGGAAACTGCGCCATCCTCAACCCGTCAGAACACTGCTCTCACACCGCTGAGCTCCTTCACCGTCTCGTCCCCTCCTACCTCGACAACGTGAGTGGCTACTGATGTGTGTCCCCGGGGGATGGCGTTTCCCCCGCTGGTTTGAAACCGAGACCGTCTGAAATGTGGGACCTGCTCTTCTAACAAACTCTGCTGTCCTCTTCTGAAGGAGTGCTTCCACGTGATCCTTGCAGGGGTGACTGACTTGGCTGAAGTCGTGGAAATGAAATTTGATCACGTGTTCTTTACAGGTAACGATGAGCAAAGGGTTAAACTCTAGTATTTTTAGTTTCAGTCAGGTAGTTTGCATCTACCTGTATAGCTAGTAAACATGTTTCCTGCGGAGTCACCACATACACTACCCATGTGTAGCATTACTAGTCCAGTAGCCTAGCAAGAGTTCACAGGCAGTTGAATGACTAGGAGCAAACACAAACCTCCCTGAGAAGTTCAGACCACCACTTATGCACTGAAATAACGTCATTGTACCTTTAGCTCCCTGTGTTATTGCGTGGGAAATCGTGGTTCTAATCATCTCCCCCCCCACATGGGTCCATCCAAGGAAACAGGGAGGATGGTATCAGGGTGGCCCAGGCGGCGGCCCCCCTCCTCACTCCCGTCACCCTGGTCCTGAGCGGCAAGAACCCGTGCTACGTGGACCAGCAGTGTGACATCAACACCACGGCTCGCCGCATCGCCTGGGCGCGCTTCCAGAACGCCGGGCAGAGCATGGTGGCGCCGGACTACGTCCTGTGCCACGAGGAGGCCAAGAGCCGTCTGTTCCAGGCCCTGCGCTGCTGCATGCTGCAGTTCTACGGCACAGATCCCCGGGAGTCCAGTAGCTTCGGCCGGATGGTCAACCTGGAGAACTTTAACCGCACCCGGGACCTGCTCTTGAGGTCTGGCAAGGCGGCTGTGGGAGGGCAGTCGAACGAAGCAGAGAAATACATAGGTAATCTAGTGTAGGGGAGAGTTTTTTATTTTATTCATCTTTCAATTTCATTTGAAATTATTTGTTGATGTCACTGTGATTTTCTATTATATTATTCAATTGAAATGATTTTCTAGGATATTATTATTCAATTGTGTGTCCTTTGCGTATGCCCCGGCAGCTCCGACCGTCCTGATGGAGGTGGTGGCGTCAGACCCAATCATGCAGCAGGACGTGCTGGGCCCCGTCCTCCCCATCCTGACGGTGTGCAGCGTGGACGAGGCCATCGCCTTCATCAACCAGCGAGAAAAACCCCTCTGTGTGTACGCGTACTCGAGCAACAGCAAGGTGAATGCCGCGCCCTGTGGACCGCTGTGTCGAACGCACCTGACCAGCGACCACATCAAGTGACGTGTCGTTATGCCGTAGTGTGAAGATATGGAGACCTCCTGTACCTCCTCACCCCCTGTCCACACCCCTCTCTCTCTCCCCTGCAGGTGATCTCCAGGCTGATGAGCGAGACCTCCAGCGGAAGCTTCTGCTCCAACGACAGCATCTTGCAGAGCCTGATGGTGGTCCTTCCCTCCGGGGGAGTGGGTAAGTCCTGGTCGGCACTGCATCGCGACTGTGTACGTTTATCTGACAGCGGCAGGTGCTGTGCTTCGTCCACGGATGAGTTGGCAGCCCGACCACCTCCCCAGTCAGTCAGCGTTTCTGAAACGACCCTGGGTTGTGTTTTGAATGTGCCAGGCTCTAGCGGGATGGGCTCCTACCACGGGCGCTACAGCTTCGACACCTTCTCCCACAAGAAGCCCTGTCTGCTCAGGAGCACGCGCATCGAGTGCGTCACCTACCTGCGCTACCCGCCCTTCGAGGAGCGCAACCTGTCTCTGATGACCTGGGCCAGCTCCCTCTCTCAGAGGAGCCAGGGGTGGTGCCAGATCCTGTGAGGCTGGGGGGGAGCACTCCGGACAGAGCCGTGGAACCAGGATCGGTGTTGCCTTTGCGCCCGGCGGCCCAGATGTGTCACTTAGCACAGCAAATGATGGTGAGGGAGGTTTTCTGATGCATGATATCATGCTGTGGGGGTTGTCAATTTATGCGCTATGCTGTTGGTAGGACATTAAACGATAAGTATGAAATTTGAAGTTGTGTGCCAACACGATGCAGCACTGATCTATTTGAAGGCTGTCTGATCTTGAGAAGTGAAGTAAATGCGCTTTCAGCTGGTTATACAATCAAGCTTTGTCTGAAGTGTAATTACTATTCTAAAGGGTCTATTCCTAAGCCAGCTATTAACTTTGCTCTGAAATACATAATTTTCCTCTTATGGTGATAAACATGCTGTAAATACATGATTAAGTTAATATTAAGTAATGTGTGCATGATTGCTGATTCTAAAATACAAAAAAAATTCCCTGATGCTCATAATTAAAAATGAAATAATGATTGAGTCCTTTGCATAAAGTATTTGTGTTAATAGATGGCATCCACATTCATCAAACAAAATGATCTGTGGATTTGGGTCTGTATCCAATTCAGGCAAGTTTTTTATTCAAAAACACAATGTCATGATTATGCGTTCACATGACCACATCTGTGATGAATTCAGTCTTATTGGCAGGTCCAGCTGTTTTCAGAAAGACTAGTCATTCAGGCCTCCTGTAGATTGTCTCTGAGTTGCCCTCTTTCATGGCTGTAAATCTGGCCACAGTGAACAGATAGTCGCTCAGTCTGAAGGAGGACACAAGGTTGAAGTTGGTCAGCAGGAGAGCATGTTCTGAATACAGATTATTAATATAATATACAGTATACCCAGTGCTATACTGGTACCTGTTCAGAAATCTGGCCACATCAGGATCTGCTTCTCCTGAGCGGACGATGGGAGCGACGCTGGAATAAAAACACATCACAGTTAAACAGATTCTGCGCTTGTTTTCCTGCAGTATTCAAGATCGGAATGTTTGGTTGTTAGGGAGCTCTTGGCAACGGCAGGTCGGGACTAATTGGCTGCAGGTGAAGCGGACCTGCGTTCAGCTCGCCGGCACACGGTCCGTGCTACGTGCAGGGCAGCACTGCTCTTCCCTCCGGACTGAAACACAAGTGTCATAAGCAGATCGAGGACTGACTCCAAGACTTCCTCACACTGTTTACAAACAGACCGTGATGCCTTACGCCTACTTAAGGGCTGTAGGACTTGGCCTGACATTTCACAAAGTTGTCCAGATATGTTCTATAGTACCAGTAAGTACTTACAGGTAATATGAAGTTTGTCAGTGGTGGAAGCTCCAGTGTAAAGGCATCAATCCAGTTCTCCAGGTCTGCTACTGGCTGGGGACTGAATTTGGTTTTCTCTGTAAAAAAAAAAAGAGAAATGTACATCTTGACCAAGTTGCATCCTAATGGTACACATGCTGGAATGTTGTGACACAATCCTGAACATACTTATGTGACTTTCTCTTGCGGATGACCGAGGTGTGGCAATATTTGATCCCACGTCTTGTAACACACATTGAATCTGTGGGTTGAGAGGAAAAAATTAAGGAAATTGGAACCATGTTAAAAGTACAATAGTATATGTTAATCAATTGTCCAAAGTTCACTGAAGTAAGGGTTGAAACTCAGACCTTGTCTAGCTGGTCTGTGAACGTATGACCCTTGTCAAGGCAAAACTCTCTGGCCAAGCTGTAGAGGACAAGACAATTGTGAACTAATTTCCCTTAAAAGAGCAAGGTCAAGGGTCAAGACGTAATTTGCAATGTACTCACCCTATAGCTGACGTAATTTGCAATGTACTCACCCTATAGCTGACGCCAACTCATCTGTTGTTCCAAGCGCTTCGAAAACATGATCCTCCTTCGGTCTTCTCTCTCCCGTGAATGTGCTTGAGAAACCTGTGGACGGCGAGAGGATGAGGCGAGTTTCAGTTGGAACAACGGTGACAATGAGCAGTGCTTCCAAGTTTTAAACCCACCTTTGTCTCCAGTTTTAGTGTATATTTTGGGGATCTTACTGTCTCCCTCCGTAGCATAACTGAGGGGTAATGCAGCGTTAGACTGAGGCTTTAATCACTGTGCTTTCATAGAAATGAGAGCATCAAATTGACTACTGTTTTCATCGTTTTAAGGTCACATAATTCCTCCCTTATTTCTGAAAGGACACAATGCGGAGGTTGTAGACGTAATAACCTTAACGTTAGCAAGTTAGCTGTGTAGAAACACGATATTATAGAATAGCATACAATAAGTATACGCAGCCACCTTCGTTGTGATCCAAATAATGTATTTGTCCAATTCGCACTTAGACATTTCCAAGTCATAAAGATACAACGTAGATGAGCTTGTTTGGTAATCAATGAAGCCATGTTTTACTTAACTGAGCTGAACACATGAAGATAGCGACCAATAAAAGCGACCGTGTTTTCTGTCTGTCCGGAGCACCCGTAGATTGTGGGGCGGTCTCTTCATCACACGACCAATGGCACGAGGGAGAGATCGCAATGCCGATTGGATAGGGAAGGATATGTACATATGAGTTCAAGCGCTGATAGGTTGTTGCAGGCAAAAGCATGCTTAGCGTGGTTGTGTTGACAGTCAGCTGTCTAGTGTCAAAACTTGATTCACAGACCAAGAAGCTTCAGTAGATTATGGGATTTAACAGTTTTGTCACCCGTGTGCACCGGTAAGATCAATGGTTATCTGGTGTGCTCTTAAAAAAATCATAAATATTCATAGAAGACAGACTTTTCTACTTATGGCTAACTTGCTAGCTAATTGCCGTATGTTACGCTAACAACCTGGGTTTTTACACTTACCAAGCCAGCTAACAAAACATTCATGTATCTGAACGTTGCTTTACTTTGTCCCCAGACATTAGGTTTTAAAAATGCACGTAAAGGAATGCATCGTTTCTGCACCGGGGAAAGCAATTCTCCACGGCGAACATGCGGTAGTGCATGGCAAGGTAAGCATCACTACCTTCCTCTCAATGAACCAAATCCTACAGTACATGTGTCATATAGAGCGTGGAACCTTTTTTACGGGATGCATGGGGCCTCATGAAGATGATTTCACTGTGTTGGTAGTTGGTGGTAGTCAGATAAGAGGCCAGTGACTTGTAAAAAAGCTTTTTGACAGAAACGAGAACTGAGACATTGTATTCGTCCTGTCATCCAGGTGGCTCTGGCGGTGAGTTTAAACCTACGGACATATTTACGGTTGCGGGCCACATCCAACGGCAAAGTATGCATCAACCTCTTAAACATCGACACGTTCCTGAGCTGGGATGTGAAGGAACTGCAGCAGCTCTTACCAGACTCTGTTGGTAAGTGACGTCAAGAGGACTTACTGATCGACATGTACACAGTATATATTCGTAAGATACGATGTTATCAATTGTGCTCTTTGTCATTGTGATTCACAGCTGATCTGAAGAGCCTAAACAAGCTAAATGCTGAACTGGTCACAAGACTGCATGACTTTGTCGGTGTGTCGAATGGGAATCTGGATACCCGCAGCATGGCCATACTGGCCTTTCTCTACATCTACCTGTGTGTCTTTGCAGGACCAGGGTAAGAGGCCCATCACATGACGCATCCACCTGATACATAATAAATGCAGTCATTAAGCTGAAAAACAAAACGCTAATACAAGTGCAGGCAGAGCTTTATAAAGACCATGTATGGGTGAGGGTGGCCAGTGTCTGGGGTAGCTGCTAGCGGGGCTGATGTTGTGGAGCATCAGCGATCTAAGTCGTGGTCCGGCGGTAATCATGGCTGACACGGCGCTGGCGTGGGCTAGAGGGGAGACGCGCTCTGACAAGACAGACACTAATGAAAGTCTGGCAGTGGGCCACACAGCAGCACTTCCTAACCAGTCTGGATGGGCTTGTCCCTCAGGGGGAGGGGGGAGGGGGGAGGGGGGCCAGTAGCAGGTTTAGTTCAGACTATCCTCCTGACTGCCTACAAGCCGGCTGCCACAAACACTTCGACAGCTCGATGGTTCAGGCCTCATTCGCATGTTTAAACTCTAGCTGGTCCTAATGGGAAGCAAAGCTGTGTATCTTCCAGTCTCTTCCGCTTGTCTCATTAGGCTGAAATGACATACTGAGGCTTTTACGTACAACGATTGTTGCTCTGGTGAAAAGCAAGCACTCGGTAATGCATTGGAATTGATTTTTGTGTGTGTGTCTTTTTCCCCCCCTGGCGCTCCGGGCTGATTGACAGCGACCTGCCCAGCCTGACGGTGGCGCTGTGGTCTGAGCTGCCCACAGGAGCAGGCCTGGGCTCCAGCGCTGCCTTCTCTGTGTGTCTGGCTGCTGCGCTGCTGTCTGCCAGCGGGGACGTCCCCTGCCCCCCGGCCAATCAGGAGGACACAGCCAGGTAACGAGAGGGAACACGGGATCGGTGTGTGGGGGTGGGGGAGAGGAACTGGAGATGGTCAGTCGAAGTATGGTCAGAAAGTGGCTTGTGCATGTCACTCACTTTAATATTCTCTCTGTGTGTGCGTGTGTGTGTGCATGTGTGTGTGTGTGTGTGTGTCGGCAGGTGGGGGGAGGATGACCTGCAGCTGATCAACAGGTGGGCGTTCCAGGGTGAGAGGATGATCCATGGGAACCCCTCGGGGGTGGACAACGCTGTAGGAACATGGGGTAACACTGCAGCTCCCCCACACACACACCCTCACACACACACCCTCACACACACGCCCTCACACATCCCCACACGCACCCTCACACACACACCCTCACACATCCCCACACTGCAGCTCCCCCACACACACACCCTCACACACACACCCTCACACACACGCCCTCACACACCCCCACACGCCCCCTCACACACACACCCTCACACATCCCCACACTGCAGCTCCCCCACACACACACCCCCACACGCACCCCCACACGCACCCCCACACACCCCCACACATCCCCACACCTACTTACTCAAGTTTCTCATACAGACACACGCATAAGCCAAACTATAACGTCAAATCGATCCACATCCATTTCTAACTATGTTTCTGACTCGTCCTAGGGGGCATTCTGAGGTACCACTCTGGGGAGATCACACCTTTGAGCAGGTACCGTGCCGAACAGCGTTTACATCAAAGCTTTGCCCGCACTCGTTTTCTATTGTGTTCAGTGGCCTCTGGACGTGTGACTCCCAGCTGGCGTGGAGGTTCCCAGTCAGAGCTGAGGGTCTCCGACGAGGAGCATGGCGACGCACAAAAACACTTCACCGTCTGCTTTTTTCACTTCCAGAGTCCCTGTGCTAAGAATCCTTCTCACCAACACTAAAGTCCCCCGCAGCACCAAGGTGCTTGTTGCTGGAGTGAAGGACAAAATTAACAAGGTGCAAAAAAAAAAGTCTGCTTTCCCCCTGTGTGATGGCCGTCTCCTCTGTAATGAATGTAATGACCGGTGCTTGTGTGCGGGGCTAACACACTCCAGGGCCTGGCGCTGTGCGCCTTCATAAAACATGGAAATGAACCTCTCAGCCCGCGCCCCTGTGTGCCGTTGCCTTGACGACGCCAGCAGGTGTGCCGGCGCTGAGAGGTAGGAGGGGGGGGGGTGTCGTGTCAGACTATCAGTGTCGTGGCCAGGGTGTTTTAATCACGATTTACACTTCAGATATTAATAAATATAATTAGCCCCGTTCAGGCTTTTCAGGCCGTTTTTCGCAGAAACGTGATTTTTCGAGGCATTTTTGTCTGCCTGGCATGACACCGAACATGGTCGATGTAAGATTAAGTGTTCTAGTGTTGTTGAGTAACTAATCAGGTTGCATGCTGTTCTCCCATGTGTAGTTTCCCTCAGTCATGACGCCAGTGCTGGAGTCTGTGGATGCTGTTTCCTGTACATGCGAGCAGACTTTGTCAGACATGACCAGTGCGTCCTGCACGGCTGAGCACTACAGCGTTCTGGAGGTAGCCCTCACCCGCGCCCTGAAGGGGGCATTGTGTCTGTTTCTGTGATAGCTACGTCTGCCGCACGGCATCCTTGCTGCTGTCGCTAGACCGTAACTAGCAAATCTATAGGACCATAACTGACCATTTTATACAAATAATCTTTTGATGACAAACCTTTTGGAATGCCTTCGTAATATTTCTTGTGATCCTTGTTACCTGAGGGTAGCTCAACTGTGAGTCTTGCAGGGTCGCTAGCTAGCATTGACAAAGGTGCTTCTCCATGTTGGCTGCAGGAGCTGATTGACATCAACCAGCACCACCTGGTTGTGATGGGCGTGGGCCACCCAGCCCTGGACAGGCTGTGCCGGGTCACCCTGGCCAGGGGCCTCCACAGCAAGCTGACCGGCGCTGGGGGAGGGGGCTGTGGCATCACCCTGCTCAGACCAGGTACCTGCCTCACACTCACCCCAAACTGGGACGACTAACCAGGGATGTTACAACCTGGCTCAAAGCTTGTAGCAACCAAAACGATAGCCAGTTCATATGGGTTTATTCGCACACGGAAAACCAAAACAAAACGTCAAAAAACATTGACCATATCGAGCGGCTAGCTCTTAGCAGCGAAATTCGTCAGGAATTTCACAAAATTGTGGATGTAGAGCTAATACAAATAAACGTTGTCACAACATTGCGCTTTAATATGTAGATACACACCTTTATCAAAACGTTCTGGCCTTAAAATCCAATAGTGATATGTCAGGATTTTTTTTCTCTCTTTTTTCTCTTTTCTTATTAAGCCATGTGGGTCTGGTTATTGGCCGTTCAAACACTTTCAGTAGATTAATGTCAAGTTTGACGATACCCAAGACAGAGCTACTCCACATATGGGCGGCGGCAGGGTAAGGCTGGTTGGGCTACAGCCACACCAATAATTGTGTTAGCCTCACCATGAAACAAGCAAGAAAATTGTGTATTCTATTGTGTATGTATTCACATTGAAATTCAGACATTGATTTGAGTGTTAATGTTAAATAACCTAGACCCATGTCAGAATGTCAAAATGCAAAAACACGAGTTTACATTTTGGGACAGGTCAAGTAGTTTGGGACGGTTCATTTTGTGCTTCGGGACGGTACCGTGAGGAAAAAAGTTAGTTGCGAGCCCTGCCCACCTGCCTCACTCTCCCAACCTCCTCCCCCCCATCTCCTCCCCGGTGAGCGCATCGAAACGCCTTCACGGGAGGGCACCGCCGAGCAGGATAAGATGGAGTAAGGAGCGGTCCATGCGTTGTGTTTCCGTCAAGGTGTGGCTGCTCTGGGCCTGCTTGTCACTATCCGTTATGCTGACCCCATTAAGGAGAGAGAGATGTGTGAAATGGCTCGCTCAGGCTGATTATACGGTCCCGGCACAGATTGGTTTGGGCTGAGGTGTGTCTGGGGGAGACTTCCTCCCCTGTCACCTTGAATCACCCGCTCCCCTGTCGGGACTCTGCTCTCTGAGTGACAGGCTATCATGGGGGCACGGAGCCTAAAGAGTGGGGAGGGTGATGAGTTGGAGGGCGCTGTTATCACTCCTCTCTCTCTCACTTTCGCTCTCTGTCTCTCGCTCTCGTACACACATACACACACACACAAAACAAACGGGCTGGGAACCTGCTTGAATTTGAAGTGTTGCTTTTGTTTACGCCCGCAGCCTTGATGTCATTGCATTTTAATAAGTCATAGACCCCCTAAATATAGCCCCAAATGATGTGGATGTGCATTTTTTCGGAAGCAAGTGTCACTGTTTTGCGCTTCGCAGCTATTAAGAAGTTCCTCCCATCTGTACCCCCCCCTCCCTCTTCCTCATTGTGCTGAGAAGAGCCCTGAGCTGGTAACCCTTGTGATTTGAGTGACATAAGAAGGTAAAGTGTGTTCCTGTGTTAGTAGAGGCTGGCTCCATGGCTCCCAGTGTTGAGGGTCAACAGTCTCGTTGGCTGGGATCTCCTTTCAGCCTGTTTCTGCGTACTGTACCCGCTCCACAGCCAGTGCCTCTCTCAGGACTGCCCTGCCTTCATTCTTTTCTTGCCAAATCATAAACCGTGAGAGCAAACAGAGAACGCTCTCACCTGCTCCTTGAGACATGCACCTGACTGTACAGATAGTGTTTGGTTACCCGGTAAAGAATCATGTTGTTAGTTTGGCACTGTAACTACTGTCGTCTAGCTCACTGCAATTTTTTTTTGTGTGTGCGTTTGGTGCTTGTGTGTGTTGTTCACATGAACGTACGAACTTGTGTGTGTGTGTGTGTGTGTGTGTGTGTGTGTGCACCCACGTGTGTGTGTGTAGACACGGAGAGCTCAGTGGTCCAGAGCACCATTGAGGACCTGCGGGGTTGTGGATATGACTGCTGGGAGACCAGCCTGGGAGGGCCTGGAGTGCAGCATCACACTGCTGCCTCTGTGAAGCAGGAGGCCCTGGAGCTTCTGCTGCAGTACTGACCCAGAGACACCTGGCCTGGCCCCCTGGCCTGGCCCCCTGGACCCCTGGCCTGGCCCCCTGGCCTGGCCCCCTGGCCCCCTGGCCTGGCCCCCTGGCCTGGCCCCCTGGCCTGGCCCCCTGGCCTGGCCCCCTGGCCTGGCCCCCTGGCCCCCTGGCCTGGCCCCCTGGCCTGGCCCCCTGGCCTGGCCCCCTGGCCCCCTGGCCCCCTGGCCTGGCCCCCTGGCCTGGGGACCGGCCGGCCTCCCCGCCCCAGAGACACCACCTGGGACAGGGGCCTCCAGGGGGGCCTCACTGGGACAGGGGCCTCCAGGGGGGCCTCACTGGGACAGGGGCCTCCAGGGGGGCCTCCAGGGGGGCCTCACTGGGACAGGGGCCTCCAGGGGGGCCTCCAGGGGGGCCTCCAGGGGGGCCTCACTGGGACAGGGGCCTCCAGGGGGGCCTCACTCTTCACCTCACAGGATGAGGAGGGTCCTGTAGACTCAGCCTCAGTCTCAGTAAGACGCTTCCTTTGGAACAGAAGACCAGCTAAAATCCCCTGACCACAGCGGGGGTCATCTCAAGGTTTAGAGCGAATGAATGACGCCATTTGTAGTTTTTTCTTTGTTGAAATAAATCGTTTTGTAGTTTTGAAGGATTAGGCGTTGTAGCCTTCCTTCCTTGGTGATGCGAAGAGTTTGGAGTCATACTGTTTTAGTAAGAGTTAATCATGAGAAGGGGACATGACTCTTGGCCTAATGAACAATCGATTCCAGTGTGATGTTGTCTTTGTCCAGTAGGTGGCAGCAAAATACCAGAAATACACATGCATCACAACAAAGAACTGAAGTTGGAATAGAGTTCCTAAGGATTTCATTTGAAATTAAGAATTTATCTTAAGATTGTATCTTATCTACAAGCAGACATGGTGCTTGATACTGCTTATCTCTGTCTGAAAACAGCCTACTTGTACTGAATCGGGCCTGTTTCCCATGACTAATGGACACATTCTGGATGGTTTGAAATAATGTTGTCAGTATGTTGACTACCCGATGCTGCTATTTACTGCGTTCTAACAGTTTGCATATGAAAATGTAGTAATGTAGTCATCGCTGTTGTGTTTTGTTTTGTTTCCCAAAATAAACAACTCACTCAAGACCAAATGGACACCCAGATTTGTACTGACAAAAATGTCACATAAGACAATATTTACAAAAGATAAAGAATAGGTTGATTCACTAATGCGTGTTGGAACTAGGTAACAAGACTATACGTGTGTGGGGGAATTACAACTCCGTAACGCGTGTGCGTGTGCTTGTGCGTGTGTGTGCGTGGGTGTGGAGGGGGTTAATTAGCGAACATGGAGTACGTGTGTGAAGATGCGTGTGTGTGGGCTATAACTAGGTAAGTAGGCTGACTTGGGTCTGTGAGAGAAGCTGTAGGGCTGAGAGAGAGAGAGAGAGAGAGAGAGAGAGAGAGAGAGGAGCGGGGGGGCTCTGAGTGGATGGCCTTTCTGTGAAGCTCTGGATTACCTTCCCTCTAATGTGGATCAACAGCTCCCAGTGTCCTCCTCTGAGTCACGCTTCCATTTGTGCTGACACACACACGCACCCATACGCTCCGGACTCCTCCAACCATTTCTTACTTAGACACTCACGCCCCTAAGCGTTCTAGAACTTTCTGCGGTCGCGTGGAATCTTTTTAGAATCTCATTAGGGAAAGGTCAGTTTAGATGCATGTAAGTAATAAATGACCCAGTACGTTTATAAATGAATATTTTTTTCTTCCTTTGTGTGTGTCAACATGACTGAGTGTTTCTCCTCAGGTGGTGTGGGGGATGTCCCCGTGTGTCGTGTCTTCCGTGGTCCCTCCCTTGTCCACTTGAATTGTGTCGTCTTTCCGTCAGGGCAGCGCGCGACACACTTGCCCCTAACCTCTGCTGGAATTTAATTACCACTGCGCTTTCGATGGAGATGGCATTGACGAGGGCCTGACGAGATGGAGACAGCGTTTCATTTGAAGCCCCTCTCTCTCCCTCTCTCTCTCTTTGCCTCTCTCTTTCTTCATCTCTCTCTCTTTTCTCCCTGTCTCTCTCTTGCTCTCTCCCTTTTCCGACCGCGAGGCACAGATGGTGTTTCTTCTCTTCTGTTTCATCAATGTCAGCGCCGGCTTCTTTCTGCTCTGATGGGTAGATTCTAAGGAGGAGGCCTGACATTATTTCAGATAACAGAGGGAGCGGGGGGAAAGGGGGTCGAGGATGGAGGGAGGATGTCAGCGACGGAGGGATGAAATGAAAACAGTAGACGGGTCTTTAAGAGCAGTCGTGGAGGGAGGGGGAGACCGAAACAGACCTCGCCAGGCCCCGCGTTTGTTTGTTTGTTCCCAAAATGCAGAGTATCTGTTTGAACGCAGGGGGGGTAAGATGCACTCTGCTCATGCGAGAATAATGAAATGTTCAATGTTGTGTGTGAATACAACGGCCGTTGTCGCGACGCCGGCAGAATCCCTCTGCTTTCTCCTGATGAGATGGATGTCAGGACTCATTAACTCTGACCAGAGCTGGACGTGACTGTCAGACTGCCACCGCTGTCACCGCTAGGGCCTAGTGTCCCTTGAAGACATGTTTGGCTGAGGACTTGCACTGTAACATCAACACATCCAGGCTCATGCACTTGTGTGGTCATGTATGTGCTCAGTGCCTCCATGTGCCTAGTTAGCAGGAGAGATGATGAGATCAGTGTCTGGCTGAGTGAGTCGTGGTGACAGGACTGAGCGGAAGCAGGCTCAGCAGGGTGTGTGTGTGTGTGGGGTGTGTGTTTGTGTGGGGTGTGTGTTTGTGTGTGTCCCCATCCAGCCCCCACACAGTGGCTCAGTCGGGGACAACATCAGTCTAGAGGAGCCCCCAACCCCCCCTCACTCCCCCAACCCCACCACCCCCGGTTCAACCCTGCAGAGTTTTTCAATCATGATGGGCGCTGTGACCCTCTTGCTGAGAGTTTGCCCTTTTGGGAAGTGGGGGTGGGTGGGGGGAGGGTTCCCGTGACGACGCAGGGGCCTTCTGACCCCAGTAAAGCCGCAGGGTGTGACAGAACAGCCCACGTCTAGTCTGAAAAGTGCAAAGCCTCATCCTGTTTATTTGTAGCTCATACTTTGAAGGTGACATCAGACCTCCCCCCCCCCCCCCCTTCTTCCGGATCGATAGAGAACCGAGTTGATTACGAAAAGCGACTGGTCTTTTCCTGGCCGCGAGGGAACGCCGTGGTTTCGGGGCGTACGCCCAGGACAGGGTTGAGTGAGATCGTATTAACATACGGAGCTTTAAAACACACAGTGTTGCGCAGGTAGAGCGAGTTCACGTTGCATTTTTCATCAAGGGATTGTATCATGTCATTGTATTGATCCTGTAATTGATTCCGTGAAGTGGAGGGGCACCTGAACAGCAGTGTGTCATCCCTGACTGCCGCCAGCGCTCTTGTTTAATTGCGGGCTAAGGCTCTGGTTTTCTTGTTGCCTTTGAAGAGCCTCATTGATTTTTATACCACCCCTCAGCCCCGCTCTGCTCCGTTTTT